>NW_013952682.1:705460-711205 GCF_001266775.1 Austrofundulus limnaeus | reverse complement strand
ATTTTAGACCTTTACACATGAAACCATTCAGCTCATTTAGGAGAAAATTTCTGTGATGATTGATTTTTGTAACTATTTACTTTAAAAAATGTTATTATTTACAATTATTTTCACCACAGAAATACATTAAGATTTCTTCAATTCCTTCAAAAATATTTAAATCTCATTAAACTGGCTCTGTTGTTGTCTTTACCAAGCTGTTTGCTTTATTTAGCTTTTTAGCTAACGTTTTCTTTCGTAGCTTTTAGCAAATGTTTTGTTTTTAGCTTCTGACCAGTGTAAAAGCTTCTCTAAGCCTGTAGCTACTTTTAGCTTTTAGTGACAATTTTGTTATTTTAGTTTTCATCCAACAGTTAGCTGTTTTTAGCTTTTACCCAGTTGAGCTTTCAACAGGCTTTTTGTTGCTTTTATCGTTTTTGCTAGCTTTTTCTTAAACTCAGCTAACTTATTGTAATATTCAGCTTTTAACCAGCTTTTGCTGCATTTAGCTTTTAGCCAGTGTTTTGCTTTAATGGTTTTTAGCAAATTTTGCCAGTATTGAAGCTTCTCTGGCCTTTTAGCTAACCTTTTGCTACTTTTGGCTTTAATGACAATTTTGCTATTTTAATTTTTAGCTAACCATTATTTGCTGATTTTAGCTAGCCTTTAGTTAGTTATAACATATAGCTAGTCTCTTGCTCCTTTTAGCCAGTTTTGTGCTTCTTGAAGCTTTCAACATGCACTTTGCTTCTTTTAGATTTAGATAGCCTTTTGATACTTTTAGCTATCATTTTTCTGCTTTTAGCCTTTCACTAGCCTTTTGTTACATTCAGCTATTGCTACATTTAGCTTTTGGACAGTGTTTTGTTTCTTTTAGCGAGCACTCTGTAATATTTGGCTTTTAGCTTTAACAGCTGAGTTTCAGCTGACTTGTTTATTTTGGTTTTAGGCTTAGGCTCCGCCCACAGTCCAAACATAAACCTATTAAATCTGTACAACAACATGTGCACCATTTTAAATGATTTTATTCATTAAATGTTTTGTGTTTTCCCTCTTCCTGCAGCTTGCTCTGTTTTAAAACTGAAAGCCAAAACTTTTACCAAAGACTATTCCTGAAAAAGAAGTATTTCCTGCTCAATAGCAGGAACTGGTTTTCCTGGTTGTCCTGGTCTCACCAGACTGGAACGAGTCAAAAATATTTTATGGACAGAAACCTGCTTTTCAACTATTTCCTGTATACTTTTATTTTGTAAACAGACAGTGTATATTAACTGTGTCACTGCTGAGTCAGCATCCACAGATCCTGACTTTAAAGAGTTAATGAAGCACCAGAACCGTCCTGAACCCACCTGTAAGGACAGAACCGTCCTGAACCCACCTGTAAGGACAGAACCGTCCTGAACCCACCTGTAAGGNCAGAACCGTCCTGAACCCACCTGTAAGGACAGAACCGTCCTGAACCCACCTGTAAGGACAGAACCGTCCTGAACCCACCTGTAAGGGCAGAACCGTCCTGAACCCACCTGTAAGGGCAGAATGTTGTTGCTGCTGTCGGTCCGGAACACGCCGTCCTCCATCCAGGGTTTGGGGGCCAGCGGACCCGGTCTGGGGAACTTGGGGGGTGCAATGACGTTGCTGCCATAAGGCTTTTTCATTGGGGAGATGGGGTTCAGGGACGAAGGCATGCCGACCCCCACGGCCCGCCGAGGGTCCCTGCCCGCTTGAAGCCCGCTCCAGGGACCAGAGGCGGCGGTCCAGGCTGCGTTCTGGTGGTTGTTCCAGGTCGAGGACGAGGAAGATGAAGACCCCCTGCTGTTGTTCAGGACTGTCTGATAAGCGTTCCTCTGGGGGAAGGGGCCCTGGCTGACGGGGGACCTCCTCTGGCCCATCTGCGGGGAGAAACTGCCCCCGAACACCGGGTTGACCTGGTGGGGGAAGTTCTGGAAAAGCATGGTTCCGTTGACGGAGGGTACTCCCTGGAAAAAACTGTCCTCCGCCGTGTTCGTGGTCCCCGTGGACCAGGTGCTCCCGAACGAGGAGGAGGGAGGGGAGGAGACCGGGGTGCCGGGCTCCTGGGGGGCCTGCTGGTGGAAGCCCAGCCCGGGCAGGACCAGGGACTCCATGGAGACTCGGAGCGCCGAGGCCGCCTGGCCGCTCTCCGTGGACGGGCTCTCCGGCTCCGACGAGGAGGGCTCGGACGACGGGGTCGGCGTGGAGGGAGGGGGGTCCGCCTGGGCCGGGTCTAGTTGCTGGTGAAGCTGGGCTTTGTTCCTGTCCATCAGTAAATCATCCTGCATGGTTTGTTGAGCTGAAACAAGAAAACAGCATCACAGAGGGAGTCGTGTTAGCAAAATATCTACAGGACCTGGATGTACACTTTCAGGGCTAATTCAAGATGGCCGCCACAGCCAACTGACCTCTAAAACCTGATCTAATTCAGTCATTTTACCAGATAATTAATTCAAACTTGTTTGAACCTGATCCACAACAAAAACCAGCTTCACCGGTCAGTCCTGACGGTCTGTTAGCAAAATATCTCATGAACTAGGGTTGGGCCAAAAACATTAATCACGATTAATTGTGGTATTTAGACGATAACGATTAATTTGATGATTAATCCCCTGGTCACCCTTTAGTCACATGACCAAGTTAGTGGGAAAGATTCTTCGTTAAAATCCGTTACAAATTGCGTCAAAATTGCGGACTTCTTCAGGCTGTACCTCAAATTTAAAATTGTGTTGATAGATAAATTAATTACACAACTTTTTTCGTCATATTCGAAGCAGAGAGGAGCGGACTGACATTAATCGTATTAATCGTGAAGTGCCAAAAAAAATCGATTAACGTTTTTTTGACGATTAATCGCACACGATACGATTATACCCAACACTAGAACCACATTTTAATGAAACAAACAGAAATATTCCATGTGTGTATAAGTACAATAAGTACATACAAGTAGAAGTCCATCTGCAGCAGTTTTATCTGACGATCTCCGACCGGATCCGGTTTAAAGGGACAGCTGTGAACCAGAACCCTGAACCGGATCAAAGCCTGGATCCTGCAGGTTCCGACAGAACCACGGAACCGGGCTGGAAGCTGTGGGTTTTCCGCCACGTCTCCTTCCACGCAGGAACTCCGGAGCTGCAACGTGAAACTGGTTCTGCGCTTTTCTCCCCCCCAAGGACCTCCCCTGGATCCAGGTCCGCGCGTCACAGCTGTCCTTCAGCCAGGTGGAGAGGCACCTTGACCCGGACGCTCTGATGCTTTATCTTCTAACAAAAACAGATTAATTTATTTATTTTAYGTCCCTTTCTTCCTCTGTTTTTGTCCGCAGTAGAATGTGGCGCAGCTGGATCAGTGCGCTTCCTGTTAGAGATCCATCCCTAAAGGAACATCGTGTTTTCACTTATTTCTCTTTTATTTACACGAAGAAATCTGAACCAAAACAGCAAAATCGCGATTTGCTCCAGTTTTAAACAGAGACCGCCCCGTTGGCACGGCTCTGCTCCACTTTTACGCATGCGTTTTAAAAGCTGTAGTTGGCTAAAAATAACTATAAATACAAGCATCAGTCAAAAATAAAACTGCATGTCTTTTTACAAAACCTGAGCCTTTAATCCTTTACTTTTAATTTCACATAAGACGTCGTGAAAACCCCCAAAAAACCAAACCAGAAATGAAGTAAAGTAACTTTCGGATGATTTTAGCGCAATAAATGGTTTTTAAATGTGATTAAAAATATTAACTCAGCTTTTCTCCTCCGGAGCAGCGCGTCCAAGGTCAAAAACCAGCTTAGTCAGCCTCCTCCAGAGGCTCGGAACCGGGATCAGAACCGCGGACCTTCACCTCAAACACCGACCCAAAACCTGAGCCCATTCAGCTGGCCTGGGGGGCCGCGCTGCGCCTGACATCCGACCATCATGAGGCTGAAATCCCCCTCCTCTAATCCATATGTGAACGACACACAAACACACAACCAGGTAGGCTACACACACACACAGAGCAAACACCTCCACACAAAACTGCCTTTACCTTTAATCCTCCGCCTCTGTCAGACTGAGGGAAGAGGTTTTCTCGCCTCCTCTGACTTCACAAATGACAAACGAGCTGCACGGAGGTGTCAGCCTGTACCTCAACAGCTGATTGACTGCGGCGCATGGACGGAGCCGCAGAGGCTTCTGGGAGTTGTAGTCTTCAGCGCTCGTCTTTTATCTCCCTCCGACAAATCCCRTTTAGCTCTGTAGGCTAACTACTTTAGCATGTAGCTAAAGATAAATATAAACTTCAATATATATTTATCACAAAAACATGATATATCACATTATATATTATAATAAATTGTTAAACACAGTAAAGCTACATTTCCCAGGTCACGTGACTAAAACRCCGCCGTGCCGTTCTTTGTTTTGATGACGTAAGCACGCAGGGACGGCCAGTAAATGGAGTCAAACCATCACGCAAAACGAGGCCGTAGCGGTTTTACAGCGCATTATGTTTTAAAATAACACAACGGGTCGCAGATTCGTGTTGTTTAAAAGCCATGATCACCAGTGAGTAAATTTTTTCTTTAACTTAGCGGCCCGTTTTGCGGTTGACGCACCGTGTCAACACCGAGGCCCGGTACGTCGCTGCGTAGCTAGCTGATGCTAACYACTTAGCAACTAGATTCTGTTCGTTGTGCGTGAAAAACAGCGACTAATTACCGAGATTTTTGTTGATGTCTCGCTCGTGTCGTCGTTAGTTCTGCCCACCAGGAAGACCCGGTGTCAGTCGGTACTTTCTCTACAGCCATGGCGGAACAGACCGCGGTGGTCGCGCAGCAGATTTTGGACAGGTGAGTTCATGTCGGAGCTAACGCTAGGCGCACAGCTAGCTAAGCTAGCACSCGTCAGAACGCACTTATGTGAAAAACCTGTCGACATGGGTTGTTTGTTATTATTTTACAYCGGTTTGTGACTTGGAGCAGTGTTTTTAGCTGTTCTGTTTTTATTAAAAAGTTTGTTAAGATCGGCTAATGGCTAATAGCTGCGGTAACAAAGCTAGCTTTATGGATTGATGATGGCTGCAGTGACCTGGTGTCACCTCAACCTGCATTTACTACCTTCACTTAAGATGTAGTATGAGGGAAAACCTTCATTTAAACCACAAAAATGAAATAAAAGTCCATGAATTGTTGTTTTAGGTGTAACAGAAAGAGTTTGAAACAAGATATATAAATATATGCTAACTTTGCTACATCATACTAAAGAACAGGACCAGTGAAAAATCTAATCATTAGAGGAAGTCTTCACTGAAACACCTCCACCTGTGGAACACGTCAGCTGAGAGGCGGGGTTTGTCACTTATACCTGCTAYAAGAAGACAATTATAATCAAGTTTTAAAATAATTGACCTGTCAGATGGGTAATGGATACTTTATGTAGTATTTCTTACAGGACATGTAAAACTGTTTTTGCAGGCGAACATGTAACTTAATATGTTCTGAAGTAATCACTCAAATTTAATGGCGGTCAGTAACGACATGTTGCATTTAAACACGAGGGAAAAACTAAACTATGAATTAGATTCAGAAATAAAACAGTTTAAATATATTCKTCATAATAGAAATAGTGTTTAAATGTGCAGAATATCAGCTGTTGTTACACATGTACACCCTTACACCATGTTTTATCTGAGGCTGAGTTTGTGTCTGAAAATAAAATCCACCACAGCTGCATCGTGTGTGTGTGTGTGTGTGTGTGTGTGTGTGTGTGTGTGTGTGTG
>NW_013952682.1:702181-703882 GCF_001266775.1 Austrofundulus limnaeus | reverse complement strand
ATATTATCGTTTATCGCAATAAATTTTGAGACAATTAATCGCCCAGCAAAATTTGTTATCGTGACAGGCCTAATCAGCATACATTAAAATATTTGAATACTTCAATATTTTTGGAAGGTCATTTATGTATAATAGGAAAAGCAATGGGCCCAGTATGCTACCCTGTGGAACTCCCACGGAACAGGGCAGAGACCCGGACACAGAGCTTCCATGTTASTTGCTCTYRGTAAAGTWCAGCCACTTTATTTCATCCTCCACTCTAAGGCACCATAAGGCAGGATAATGTCTAAATCCCAGCTAAATTAATAAATATCTGGATATATTTGTACAAATGCTGTCAGAATGTATGGTTCTGTTTGGGAAGCAGATGTGTACACACGATACACGTGGGTTTTATTTTGAAATCAGACGTTTCAAAAAGACGACARTGATACAGTTTAAACAGATATTAAAGGTTTTATATGAAKGTTTTCAGCTGTTTGGAGTTCATCTTTCACAGAATTCATCACTTTCTGCTCTGACTTCAGCATTCATCACTGGATTTATCAGCACACGCTCCCTCCTCTGTGTCGCATGTAGGGTGACTCCTCCYGACTCTGGACCTGGTAAAAGGTCTGGATGAGTCTAAAGGGGGTCATGGAGTGGTCGGTTCAGTTCTGGTTGTACTCATGGTTCAACATCAGCTTCCTGTTAGCTGGAGTTTAGATTAACTGCTGAATCCTGACTGCAGGTCCGGTGGTTTATGTTCTGGACTTGGCAGACCGGCTCATCTCGAAGGCCGGTCCGTTCGCTGCAGCAGGGATCATGGTGGGGTCTATTTACTGGACGGCTGTGACCTACGGAGCCGTCACCGTGATGCAGGTAGGCCTCCATGTTTGCTTTCTTCTTCCTGTGAGTTCAGTTTTTGGTTCTGACTCGGATCCGTTCAGGTGGTGGGCCATAAGGAGGGTCTGGAYGTGATGGAGCGGGCCGACCCCCTGTTCCTGCTCATCGGGCTGCCCACCATCCCCGTCATGCTGATCCTGGGGAAGATGATCCGCTGGGAGGACTACGTGCTGCGTCTGTGGAGGAAGTACTCCAACAAGCTGCAGATCCTCAACAGCATCTTCCCAGGTTCGCTTCTCACTCAGAAACTAGACCCAGACCCAGACCAGGTCCCCCCCGCTGACCTCTGACCTCATCGCAGGGATTGGCTGCCCAGTTCCCAGGATCCCCGCGGAGGCCAGCCCCCTGGCAGACCACGTGTCGGCCACACGCATCCTGTGTGGAGCTCTGGTGTTTCCCACCATCGCCACCATCGTAGGGAAGCTGATGTTCAGCAGCGTCAACTCCAACCTGCAGAGGACCATCCTGGTGGGTCCACACACACACACACACACACACACACACACACACACACACACACACACACACACTGCAGGAGGTCTTATTTCTAATCAGAAACACCTGAACAGGTGTTTTCAGGTTCAGTTCTTCACTCAGGGCTCCAGGTCCCTCAGATCCAGTCTGAGACCAGTTGGACCAGAACCTGTTTGAATCACAGGATTCTGCTGGATTTCATCAAAACTTTCAGCTCAAGTTTAAAACAACTTTATTCACAAACATTTCTCCTTTAGACGTAAAATCTTCATCTTCTGCACGTGTTTTAGTTTTAATACTTTTAGCTGCTGTTTCACTGATTTTAGCTTCAACATCTGTTCA
>NW_013952682.1:696709-700630 GCF_001266775.1 Austrofundulus limnaeus | reverse complement strand
TAACTTTGATGTAGACCTGAACAGGTCTTCGGCTCGTCCTTCACACCTGGTCTCTTCCTGCAGGGGGGCATCGCCTTCGTGGCGATCAAAGGAGCGTTTAAGGTTTACTTCAAACAGCAGCAGTACCTGAGGCAGGCCCACCGCAAGATCCTCAACTTCCCTGAGCAGGAGGAGGCCTGAGGGGCGGGGCCGAGCCTGAGGGGGGCGGGGCTTCTGTTACCGTATCACCCGCCCCACATCATGACTGCAGACACACACAGCACCCCCCACAGCCGCCAGTTGTTTCTGAAAGTGGAGGTTTGTGCGGCGCTGGATACTTCCTGGAGCATGCTGGCAGTTAGACACGTCCGCTGCCCTGAGAGGCTCCAATCATACAAACATCATCTGGCTCCATTTTAAATTAAAACACAGACGTGTCATATAAGAGTTTTATAAAGGATTCAATAATTGTTCTGCCCACATTAAAACTTTATTCCTGGTTTTTTTTTTTAAGTTAAGTGTGAATGTTTGAGAAAATAAAAGTTATGACGCAGCAAATTAACTAAAACCAGGAAGAGGAGTTGTGACTGTGAAMTAATATAAACTCAGAGGAGTTAATTCTTTATATTTAAGTGTTTATTTAATCTGCAGCTGTTCTGTTCTGAAGCTCCGGCTCAGAATATCAGACTTTTATTTTGAAAGACTGCAGCTCTGGCCTCTGGAAAGCACAAAGGGGAGGTCCTTTTGGATTAGGCCACGCCCCTCTGAACACAACTGGCTGGTTTTGGAGCAACTGATTCTTTCATCTGGAGTGAATTTCTCTGGAGGACTTCCTGTGAAACGACACAACTTTACGTAAAAAAAAAACTTATTACGGTAAATAAACAAAYGAGAAGAAACGTCAAATCAGAACTGTTTATTTTGGCTAAAAGATGAAAATAAAAATCTGAGTTGTAACAAAACTTAAACAGGTTGTTTTGGACATTTTGAAGTGAGCGGTAAAGAAACATGAGTAAATATCTTACCTGCAGCAGATAACTCGATGGACTGAGTTACCGTTTGGCTAAAACTTCCACAACAAAACATTTCAAAATGTCCAAAACGTGGTCGTGTGGAAAAAAAGYGTTCACACTTTTCAAACTGAAACATTTAATTTTGATTTGCTGGGAACAAATTTAAGCAAATCTTCATTTAATTAAAAAAAAAAAAAAAGGTAAACGTGGAACAAACTGGTTCATGTCTTCAGAATCTGTATAAACATGTTGCTTCATATCTATAAATAAATATTTTTTTTCCAAAAACAACAAACATGGTTTAATTTATTACTTATTTATTATTTAGAAACACACAGACTTTAAAAGACCAAACTTAAAATATCAGCACTCTTCATGTCCCGTAAACCAACCAGACAAAAACAATCAGGTCCAAAACATTCACAAAAAAAAACTACATCCTAAAACAAACCTGTTGTCACCGAGCCGCGCCTGATATGTTTCCTCTAAAACACTGAAAACTGCTGCCTGTGGGCGCGAAGGAAGTGCTAACGCTAACTGCTGCTGCTCGTCTTTGGGTTTTCACCACCAGGAAATGAAATGAAGGAGTTTAATCGTCAAACAGGAAGTCACGCTTTTAATCTGAAATGTTGGAGCTTTGTTTTTTTTTTCTTCCACACAATCATACAGGTTCTGGTCGTTCGGACCCGGTTTCTGCTGTGAGACTAAAAAAATAAAAAGAATAAAGTTTTTGAAGAGACCACGCCCTGCTGGACCCTCAGAACGGACCGGACTCTCAGAAGCAGAACCACATCAGAACCCTCCAGAACATTCTGTTTATTGCTCAGAAATGTGCATATTTTCAGAAATAAAGTTAAAACAATCTAGATTAGAGCTTTTTTAAAGCTCATTTGACATCAGAGCCGTCGTTAAAGGGACACTTCARCCATTTTAAAGGGAGGTTCTGTGAGAAGCTTAAAGAAKATCTTACCTGCTGCAGATAACTCTTTAAATAACTCAAGTTTTGAGAAACAACTTTTCAGTCCTGTTAGAAYTAAGATCCAACGCCTGGTCCAAACAAGACCAAAGTAGCAGCTAGCAGTAGCAGGCTGGAGACRAATCTGGCTGTAAGATTTTAATATTAGTGAAATTAAAAGATTTGTTTCCAATCTGGGACCAGGTCCAAACCAGCGGTACTGATGAGCTAATAATGGCCCACCAGAGCAGACCCAGGTCCAGAACAGACCCAGGTCCAGAGCAGATCTCTGCCATCTTTAAGCTAACCTGGTGGTCTTTAATCCAGGTCCTCGAGGACCTGCTGGTCCAACCGTCCTCATCGGGTTCTAAAGTTCTGCTGGAGTCCGTTAATCAGCTGTTTGTCTGGACCACCTGGTCTGAAGCAGAGCCGTGTTACGGCACAACGTCGGGGTGGAACGACATCAGCAACGAGCCCCGACGTCAAACAGAAACAACCTGTTCATGAAGCTACCTGCAACAGGTAAGATATTTGTTACTAGATTCTCACAGAACCCCACTTTAAAACGACCAGAATGTTCCTTTACCAGAACCAGAACCAGAGCACATTCAGCATTTCATGATGGGGGGTCAGGTCCCCACCCCCCAGGTTAAAAGGCACGAGCTGCAGGAAGTGTCACGTGCACAGTGTGTGTGTGTTTACAACAWGGTCGCACACCGAGGAAATAACGACAGCGTGGATTTAACCCCTGAGCTGCTGGAAAACCTGATAAAAACAACGAGCGCGCCTCTGAAATGTTTCCTCCTGTGGTTACAGCCGCGCTCCGACACATTCCAGCAACGCAAAGTTTAAAATCATAAAAACGTCACAAAGCTACGGCCGCTCCGACGAGGACCGACCCACKGATCTGACAAGCTCCGCCCCTTTTTCTACTTCCTCTACGGCGGGCGGGAAAACACGAGACGAGACCCCCGTCAGAGACTATTAAACAACCAAGGGCTACCTGTGGGGTTCAAACTGTGGCTGCAACACACACACACACACACACACACATACACACACACACACACACACACACACACACACACACGCTCAATCAGGCCAACAGCTTCCTGGTGGGAGGAGCAGATGAAGGTTTGTGGGGTTATTGTTGAGAAACAGAGTGGGAGGGGCATATATGGCACCGCCCGCCCCCCTCCCACCTCGCGGCGGTGGATGTGGACCAGCAGGCTCCGCCCCCTCACAGTTTGGCAGACATGAAGTTGATGTGAGGCTTCACCAGAGGGAACAGAGGGAGGCTCCTCTTAAACTCTGTGATGTCCTGAACCAACGTGGGCTACGGGAGGTAAACAACCAGAGAGGTCAAAGTTCAGCCCGAGGGGGCGGGGTTAAAACAAGCAATATCAGCAGGAGGAAACAGGTGTGGATTACCTGCGGCAGGGAAGGTGCGGGAGCCAGGTTGACATCGTTCCGAGCAGGAAACTCTCCGACGATCGGACCTGTTTCACATCAACGGGTTTCAAACTACAGACCTCACAGAGACGGAGCACACCTGTGTCCTCAGATACTCACAGTAGTCCATCTCTCTGGACAGGACGTGCACGGACACCTTGTGTCTCTTCGGGGCCTCGACTGTCAGACGCTCCTGAGGGGACAAAACAGGACGGGGGGCAGTTATCTAAAGACACTCAGCTGTGAAACTGCACCTCCAGGACACCGGGGGCAGTGGTGGGCACAGTTCTGATAACCTGCTAATAGCACAACTGGCTTCTAAAGTTTTTTGATAACTTTGTAAAAYTTTAGCAGACCAGTTAGCTTCCTCTAAATTAGGTTCCACTAATTTTAAGTCCACTAAAAAATTCACAGGTGTAAAACTCCTCTCTTACAAACAACGCTGGACTCGTGTGTTAGCATGTAGCATCTTTAGCAGATAAGACAACATGTGTTAGCATGTAGCATCTTTAGCAGATAAGA
>NW_013952682.1:693351-695582 GCF_001266775.1 Austrofundulus limnaeus | reverse complement strand
ACTCCTCTCTTACAAACAACGCTGGACTCGTGTGTTAGCATGTAGCATCTTTAGCAGATAAGACAACATGTGTTAGCATGTAGCATCTTTAGCAGATAAGAAAATGTGTATTAGCATGTAGCATCTTTAGCAGATAAGACAACGTGTGTTAGCATGTAACATAGCATGTAGCATCTTTAGCAGATAAGGGAACATATATTTTAGCATGTAGCATCTTTAGCAGATAAGGCAACATGTATTAGCATGTAGCATCTTTAGCAGATAAGGCAACGTGTGTTAGCATGTAGCATCTTTAGCGGATAAGGGAACATGTATGTTAGCATGTAGCATCTTTAGCAGATAAGGCAACATGTATTAGCGTGTAGCATCTTCGGCAGATAAGGCAACATGTATGTTAGCATGTAGCATCTTTAGCAGATAAGGGAACATGTATGTTAGCATGTAGCATCTTTAGCAGATAAGGCAACATGTATTAGCATGTAGCATCTTCGGCAGATAAGGCAACATGTATGTTAGCATGTAGCATCTTTAGCAGATAAGGGAACATATATGTTAGCATGTAGCATCTTTAGCAGATAAGGCAACATGTATTAGCATGTAGCATCTTTAGCAGATAAGGCAATGTGTGTTAGCATGTAGCATCTTTAGCGGATAAGGGAACATGTATGTTAGCATGTAGCATCTTTGGCCGATAAGGCAACATGATGTTAGCATGTAGCATCTTTAGCAGATAAGGCAACATGTATTAGCATGTAGCATCTTTAGCAGCCAAGGCAAAGTGTTAGCATGTGGCATTTAAACTTCAAACTAAGAGTGTCAAAAAATAAAACATTTACAATATTTAAACAAATACATGTWAATTATGGTACAGAAAGTATTTGCTATTTGTTGTATTTGTAATGTAAAACCAACTTGATCAAAGAAATGCTTTTATTCTGAAAGGGCTMAACTGGAAGTATGACAAGTTAGAGCTKAAACCAATAGAAAACTAACAAAAGGTTTGCATCCTCAAAGACTGGTGACTACTAATCTTTTTGGCGGTTAGCATTAGCTTCTATGGATTTCTTTTAGAGGTTTAGCATTAGCATTAGAGTTAAAATTGTTGTTTAGCAGATTAGCTGTTAGCAAAGCTAACTTTCTGGTTAGCTGCATCCACCACTGACAKAGGGACAGTCTCTTTTCGGGACCTGTGTGTTACAATGTGAGCCAGGCCAACAAAGACCCTAATGACCCTCAGGAGGGAGGRGAGGGAGATTTATCTGCACGTGAGTTTAGCAGCGTAAAAAGTCGTACTTACTCTATAAAAGTGCATTATGTTCTCCTTTGTCTGAGTCTTCAGATGAGCTACCTCTATGTTATCTGTGAAACAAACAGGAAGTGTCGACATCATCAWCATGTCAGTTCAGCAGAAGATAGATGAACTTCTGTCGCTCTCTGATGATCAGCGAACAGAACTACCCTGAGCAGCCCCTCATTACATCAGGACCACCAGAGTCCAGAACAGTCCAGGCCTCACCTCGGTCAAAGTTATACTGCTGAGAGATGATCTCGCCCCAGTACTTGGCACACTCAGCTGAGAGCTTCTTGGGCTTGTCCAGGCGGCGGATGGCCAGGGCCTGGATGTGTTTCTGGAAGGCCTCCTCGTTCATGTCCTCCAGGGTCTTCTCCATGGTGCACAGGAAGGCCTCCACGCGGCTCTCCAGGTAGTGCGGCGCCTTCTCCGACTGGATGATGAAGCGCAGGCCCTGCACGCCGTTGGCACGCCGAGGCCCGCTGAACACGATGTAACCTGCGAGGGTTTGAGGACAGGAAGGTGTTGAAGTGAGCCGCCACAGGAAGCAGGTGTTCCAGCTGCTGTTTGGACTCACCGAGCTGCTCTTTGGTTCTGAGCGTGTTGAAGCAGGGTTCTGAGATGATCTGACAGAACAGTTCCAGCAGCATGTTCTCCTGGGTCGTCTGCATGTCCGTCTGATAGTAGATCTCGATGCCGCAGTTGTTGTGAACCTCGTTTCTCTGCTGATAAACAAACCAGCCACCTGAAACACAGACAGGTCCAGGTTCATCGCAGCCGAGGGCCAGAAACAAACATCAGAACTTAGATTTCACGGAGACGCTGTCGCCAACATCAGAAGACTAAAAACAGAAACTTAACGTCAGATTTTTAACATTAAATATGTAACATCAGATATTTAACATTAAATATGTAACATCAGATATTTAACATTAAATAT
>NW_013952682.1:690765-692825 GCF_001266775.1 Austrofundulus limnaeus | reverse complement strand
GCTAAAAGCTAAAGTAACAAACTGATGCTAAAAGCTAAAATAACAAACTGATGCTAAAAGCTAAAGTAACAAAGTGTTGCTAAAAGCTAAAGTAACAAACTGTTGCTAAAATCTAAAGTAACAAAGTGTTGCTAAAGCTAAAGTAGCAAAGTGTTGCTAAAAGCTAAAGTAACAAACTGATGCTAAAAGCTAAAATAACAAACTGATGCTAAAAGCTACAATAACAAACTGTTGCTAAAAGCTTAAGTAACAAAATGTTGTTAAAAGCTAAAAGTAACAAAGTGTTGCTAAAAGCTAAAGTAACAAACTGATGCTAAAAGCTAAAATAACAAACTGATGCTAAAAGCTACAATAACAAACTGTTGCTAAAAGCTTAAGTAACAAAATGTTGTTAAAAGCTAAAAGTAACAAAGTGTTGCTAAAAGCTAAAGTAACAAACTGTTGCTAAAAGCTAAAGTGTTGCTAAAAGCTAAAGTAACAAAGTGTTGCTAAAAGCTAAAGTAAAGTGTTGCTAAAAGCTAAAGTAAAGTGTTGCTAAAAGCTAAAGTAACAAAGTGTTGGTAAAAGCTAAAGTAACAAATTGTTGGTAAAAGCTAAAACTAGCCCAACTGATGGATTGGATAAATTATTATTAGTTTATAAATAAAGCCTACAGAAGAAAACCTAAGTGCTGAGTCAGCAGCACACAGTTTCTTCAGGTTAGGGTTAGTTTGACAGAAGAAACAGGAAACAGGAAACAGTTCTGGTATCATCCTGTYTGCAGATACAAGTCTGAGTTGAGCCAGAGGACAGAGGTGAAAGTCTCCAGAGCTGCAGCCACTTCCTGCTGAACGTCAACATCTCACCACTGAAGCTCCTCTCTTTGTCCAACCTCTGCTGTCCTCACTTTAGTTATTTACCGTTGTTTAACCTTAACTGTCTCTGACACGTGCAGATCTGCTTCTTTTCATTCTGAGCTGCAGCTTGTTGTCATGAAGTTTTACTTTATACAACAGGTTTCACTGAAAGAACCAGAGATTCTGTTTCAGCCAACAAGAAGTTTGAACTGTCCTTTTAGATGTGTGTGATCTGAAGACAYACACACACATTTTAAAACGAACCGTGTTTGCTGACCTGAGCAGCAGAACCTGTTGAACCTGAAGACATCAYCTCTGCTACAGAAAGAACAAGAAGCTGTGGAAGCTGCAGGTTCCTCAGAGTCAGTGAGTTCTGTTACATCCTGAACGTTCTCCTGTTTCCTGTCAGTGATGGTGCGTGGGCGGAGCGGGACCTACCGTCTGGCACCTGCATCTCTCTGTAGCGAATCAGCTGGCTCGGGAGGAGGGGCTTAGTATGAGCGTGCTCAATGAGTGTGTCCTCCACCATCTGCATCATCCCCAGGGCAGACTGCAAGGACAAGAAAACACTTTAATAATAAAAATAACAATAATAATAAAACCATATTTTACACAATCTGATGTTTTGGTCTGTAAGGATGACTGTAACCAATGCACCAGCACCACCTAAACGTTCAAGTCAAGACTTGTTTTACCTCAAACACTGCAGAAGTTATGAGGGACAAAATAAGACTATTGTCCAACCAGCAGTTGTTCCATCCTTGTAGCAGGAGGCTAAATCTATTCCTGAGCAAGCTATTGATCTGATTAATGACAGGCTGATGCTAACGCCAGCTTACCTATTCTAGTCACTAGCCTTTCTGATGCTAACATAGGCTTATGCATGCTAGTCTCTAGCCTCTCCGATGCTAACGCCAGCTTATCCATGCTAGTCGCTAGCCTTTCCGATGCTAACGCCAGCTTATCCATGCTAGTCGCTAGCCTCTTCGATGGTAACACCAGCTTATCCATGCTAGTCGCTAGCCTCTTCGATGGTAACACCAGCTTATCCATGCTAGTCGCTAGCCTCTCCAATGCTAACGCCAGATATCCATGCTAGTCACTAGCCTCGCTAATGCTAACACCAGCTTATCCATGCTAGTCGCTAGCCTCTTCGATGGTAACACCAGCTTATCCATGCTAGTCGCTAGCCTCTCCAATGCTAACGCCAGATATCCATGCTAG
>NW_013952682.1:678571-682916 GCF_001266775.1 Austrofundulus limnaeus | reverse complement strand
CTTATTTAGAATAGTTAAGATAAGATAAGATTTGTTACACAGCTCTGAATGTTTTACTCTTTTAACTGTTTGATCAGCTCTATGGAGAGAATTGATTTAACTTTTAAACAGATCATCACAGAATCACCTCCTAGGATTGGTTGTTACCAGCTGTTGTTTTTTTTTCTGGATTATTTGTTTTTAGTTCAGCAGATTATTACAATTGTTCTTCAGAGAAAAAAAAATAGCCAAAATACTGTAGAATTCCAGGACCTCACATGTACTGTGTTACTCTGTGAAGGTCAGAGGTTTATAGTTACTAAGTACATTTACTTTGTTACAGTACTTAAATAATTTGAGGGTTTGCAATTTTACCAAGTATTTTTTTAAATCGTGACTTTTACTTCTACGTAGTTACTTTTAAAACCTTWAAATGATACTTTTACTTCTTTAAAGTTTAACACCTAGTTACTTGTTATAAATTAAATGAATTTATGTGCTATAAAAAAATCAAATGTAGAATTCACTCAACTAAATCATATAAACTATTTCCATTAAACCTAGGAGTAAATTTGAGGTGATACACATATTTTATTTTAAAGAAATTGACCAATTTAATCAACTTGTTTTTGTGGAGCCAGTTTGGTTCAGTAAATTTAACAGTTTGAAGAAATTTAGTTATTGTATAGGGTTTTGTATAGAGTGAGTATAGGGTTTCATTATTTTATAATACTTGTATAATGTTTGATCTATTATGTGTTAATTGAAATAGAGTAGATACATGTCCGAATAATAAACAACACATAAGTGAACCGTTTTAAAACATTAGGGTGAGGTCTTTGTCTGAGTGCCTGTGATTCAGCCGTAGGTCAGCAGGGGGCGAACTCAGGCATTGAAGATTCTATTAATAATGGATTCATTTCCTGGTTATAGCCAGTGTGGTTTTCCTTGTCAGCTCRGTGACAGATTAAATCTCACTCACGTTCCAGAATTCTGGGTTGTATGGTTTATTCCTTCCTCAATTCATTTATTTAACACTGGTGTTTTAAAATTGACCTCAGCCGTATTGAACACTAAATTTCTTACAAGTTTATTTGTTAGAGAGTGTAGAAAAGTACTTTTACTTTCTCAATTTTCGTGCACAAATTTTATGACTTTTACTTCAGTAGTTTTCTCATCAGTGACATTTATTTTTACCAGTCATATTCTATTACAACGGATTAGCTAGCTTCACTTCCGGAAAGTGTTCTTCTTCGTTGGTTTAACACACTTTTGTCACGGCTGGGTGAATCTGCGCCCTCTGCTGGTGGAAAATAAATAACACCCGCTTTTAACTAGTTATGTTTTTCAAACCAGGTGTGCTGAGATGTGGGCAGCTCTAGTGCCTGGTAGGGCTGTGTATTGGCAAGAATTTGGCGATACGATACATATCATAACAGAGGGGTCACGATACGATATATATTGTACGATATATTGCGATTCTGTAAGCAAGGCGATATATTGTGATATATTTTGATTTTTTTGTCCAAAAATTTTTTTAAATAAAAACCTCTTACTGAAAGAAGAAGAAGAAGAAGAAAAGCTAATGTTCACTCACAATGCTAATGCTACCCTTACTCTCTGGCGCTCAAGAGGTAGAGGAGCCAAATGGCTGGCTCACTGCTGCCAACTAGTGGTCAGAGGCTGAACTACAACATAAAAATGAACGGCTGGCAGGAAAGTTGACATTTTAAACCTTAATTAAAAATCGACACAGGGCTTTAGAATATCGATACAGTATCGGGAAATGAAATATCGCGATATTTCAATGTATCAATATTTTCTTACACCCCTAGTGCCTCGGTTGAAAAACTTTGTCAAAATATGTTCAGTCTGTGGCYCCTTTAAAGGAAATATCCTAAATATAATCACTAAAGAACGTAACGTTCTGAAGCACTTTTATGAGCTGTAGCAACAACTAACGATGATTTTGAGCAGGAAAAAAACTTTTATTTTCTCTACTTTCCCTGCAGGTAACTGAAGCTGCTGTAAATACCAGCTGGGAAATCCTGAAATCKAAACATGGTTYGAGGTTTCCTCTTTCAAAAACGTCATGTTTATATTTGAGAAATAAACGTGAACCTACAGCAGGTCTGTTAGTTCTCCAGATATTACCTTAAAGTTAATTTAGTAGTTTTATGATATTTATAACACTGATATATTGAGGTTTTGATCATTTTGATCTATTTTCACTTCTGTTTAGTGTTGTCACAGTAAGGGAGGCTAGACCGTCCAAATTCTGACACTTTTTCTGGTCTTCACGGTCGACCAAGGACCCCCTAGACCAGGTAGGCCGGGTCCTTGAAGGACTCAGAACTGACTTTGGACACACTAAATATATAATCTCTCTTCTTATCTTTTGTTTGCCTGCATCATGCAGGTCCTCAGAAGCTTTCTGCAGCCAGAAGGCCTCTGAGGACACCCGGGTCACACAGTCACTGCTGAGACGGTGAAAAGGTGCAGGTTACTGCGTCGGCACAAAACCAGCACAGTGTTAGTGTGGGAGCGTAAAAAATTTAATAAAAACACCTGTTTTATCCACAGCTTCATGAGAAATTAAAAYTAAAAGCTGACTTTAAATAACTCARGAGAGTGWAGATTRTTTTATCACCGAGTCGCTTCAGAGGAAGTTYAACTTTAAACTGTTTATTAAGTCAAATTTATCTGAGTTTGTTTCTGTGTTTAGATTTATTATTGAGTCAAATCTTTTAATAAGCTAAATAAATAAATAGTTTATATTATAAAATTAAATTAAAGGGATACTTTGGTCATTTTGAAACTGTGATCAGTGGAAATGTTAGGAACAATAAATATCTTACCTGCTGTACATAACTTTGAGTTTGGAGAACAGGAAGGCACAGTTTTATAAAAAAAAAATTTATGTTTCTGCCAAAATAATTACAAATTGTGCTGTAAGGGATGAATAATTTGGATCAAACGTGCGGTAGTTGTGATATTGAAGCTACATAATAAGCTAAAGTTTCAATATTTCATCCACCAGGCTGCAAACATTACTCCTCATCTGATTAACAAATTTAAATTGTTTTCATGCAGTTTGAACCGGACTACCTGGACACTAGTTTGGTTTCTCCAAACTGAGGCCGCTCAAAGATCCATCTACACCAGGTAAGATATTTACCACCAACACTGCTTTAAATGTCTAAAATATCCCTTTATGGTTGGTCATTTCACAAAGAAAAGCATCTATGAGGTCTACAAGTTGGACACGTCACACAGTCAAACGGAGCGCAGAAAACCAAGCCACTTCCACTGCGATCAAACCCCGAGCGGACCCGTCACCAGCGCTCACACGTCCCCTCTCCGAGTCCACACGGCTTACTTACGAGGAGGGCATTCATCCCTGAGGCTACGCCGTACACCAGGCCGGCCAGCCGGGCTGCATATGTATACTCTTTTAAATCATCCTTCAGTAATCTGAGCAACAAGTAGGTCATGTTGCAGTGCAGCGGGTCTGCGTAAAGGTAGCGACTGAAGGAAGGAAGGAGGAACAAAACAAAAACACAACAAAATAAAATAAAATAAAAAACAAGTTTGTTTGTGGCCGAAAAAAATCAAAAGTAAGCAACAAAAACATGCCAGAAGAAGGATTAGAAGAGTATGAATATGCAGCCACGTCACCAGCTTTCTGTCCGCAACTATTTGTGGTGAGAAACACTGTTGAAGACGGCTTCACCTGCTGATTGTTACACAAACGGTCTTCAYAAAATCAAATCAAATGATTAACCTGAGGACTGTGCAGGAGGCAGATGAGTGATGAAGAAAGAACGTTTGTGGTTAAAGCAGTCTTTTCCAGTCAAACCTGGGTTAAAACATGTTGGGTTATTTATCAGCTCTGCAGGTTAAGCCAGCATCTCACTGCTCTGCATTAACGACGGCTTTGATTTTAACAGTCACCTGATGAAAGTCGCAGTGACGTGCACTGAATGGATTTTGAGCCTGTTAAGAAAATATTTACGAAGCAAATGTTCCCTAACCTCTTAAGCCCCAAGGTTTGGTTTTTTTTTTTAGGTTTTTGCTCTAAATACCATGTTGAAATATAACTGAGTATCTCAGCATTTACAAACTCTACTTAAATAATCTTGATTTCAAAATAAAGCTAACACTTGGGAGATTTTTTTTTAAAGTGTAACTATTAGTGTTCCATCCTCAATATGTCTAAAACAACTGCTGTTGTTTTAGCTCCTGTTGTTTTAGACATATTGAGGATGGAACATAATTTTTTTCCCCTCCCGTCTGAATTATTTTTTCATTAGACAGTATATAAACCATTTAAAACCATAATGAATCAGGCTAAAAACTCTTGGAA
>NW_013952682.1:676023-678343 GCF_001266775.1 Austrofundulus limnaeus | reverse complement strand
ATTAGTTGTATTGTATTTACAGATTAGTTGTGACGTATTTACAGATTAGTTGTGACGTATTTACAGATTAGTTATGACGTATTTACAGATTAGTTGTGACGTATTTACAGATTAGTTATGACGTATTTACAGATTAGTTATGACGTATTTACAGATTAGTTGTGACGTATTTACAGATTAGTTATGACGTATTTACAGATTAGTTATGACGTATTTACAGATTAGTTATGACGTATTTAGATTAGTTGTGACGTATTTACAGATTAGTTATGACGTATTTAGATTAGTTGTGACGTATTTACAGATTAGTTATGATGTATTTACAGATTAGTTATAATATATTTACAGATTAGTTGTGACGTATTTACAGATTAGTTATGATGTATTTACAGATTAGTTATAATATATTTACAGATTAGTTGTGACGTATTTACAGATTAGTTATGATGTATTTACAGATTAGTTATAATATATTTACAGATTAGTTGTGACGTATTTACAGATTAGTTGTAATATATTTACAGATTAGTTGTAACATATTTACAGATTAGTTGTAATATATTTACAGATTAGTTGTAATATATTTACAGATTAGTTGTAACATATTTACAGATTAGTTGTAATGTATTTACAGATTAGTTGTAATATATTTACAGATTAGTTGTAATATATTTACAGATTAGTTGTAATATATTTACAGATTAGTTGTAATGTATTTACAGATTTGTTGTAATGTATTTAAAGATATTCAACAATCCCATTTTGTACAGTTTATTGTCTGATTCATCTGCCTGTCGTTTGAACTGTGTTTGGTGAAAGTAAATATAGTTTCCATGAGCTTTTAGCCAAGATTCTTGTTTTCTATTGATATCAAAGATGTCAATGTTCAACCGACAGATCTTAAGTTAACAGAAGTTAAAAGATATAGGAAATGGGAAATGCTGGTTTGGCATGGGGCTCARGAGGTTAAATGTTTGGTTGATTATCAGGGCTGCAGCTTTATCTGCAGGCAGGTCCAGCAGAGAGGCTTCACTCCAATGAGATACTGGCTTTAGTACCAAACAGTCTCTGCAGTATCTGTYTSARACAGATACTGCAGTTTGAAAAGACTAATAGTAACATGTCCAATAAATAAAAAGGTCTTATTGGATCACAGAAAAGACTCAATAAGACCTGTTAACCCAGGACTGGCTGAGACACGGGAGACCAGAATTAAGGTTCTGTGGAKCGACGAGAGGGCGATGAAGACGGGTGCTGTGGGAGGGGTGGGGGGTACTGTGAATACTTACATACATCCCATAGATGGTATTTTGGAGGTCATAGTTCAAGCCAGCTAGCTCGGCTGCATATGCATACTCGTTGAGGGAGTCCTTGAGGAGCTCCAGGTACAAATAGGCCATGTTACAATGCAATGGGTCCACATATGCAAACGGGCTGCAGAAAGAATCGGACGGGTCACAGAAAGCCTTTAAACAAAGCGTAGAGTTACTGGGCTTCATTCCTGTTTACCATCCATGAGGAAGAAACAAGAACACTGTTATAAACACGTTATTACACTTTACAAGAATGTAACAGACCTGATCTAATATCAGTTTATTAGGGGTGTAACGCTACATCAGACTAACAGCAGCTCTGCTCTCAGCTCAGCTCGAACCCTGAACCCAGCCAGGCTACAGAGGAGCTTTATTTCAGCTGCACGGATCCAGGATCTGGATCCAAACCTCACAGGTGAGGGCTGGAATGTAGGCGGAGCAGGAATAGACCGGGGCAACGTCCTCATCACTTTCAGCTACTTGAACTTTTCTGTTCGAGGCAGAAACTCGTCACCAACTTCACTGAAGGATTCCACGTTTTTCAGATTGAGAAATAATCTAAAAAGATCAACTTTAATGGTAATTTTTTATAATTTACTCTGGAGAATATTTACATAAATTGTACTTACAGCAGGTTTCTAACCAAACCAACCAGGCTACTGAGAGTTCTTCACAACACAATGTGTGCCTCGTTTATCCAGCCACACATTCATACAGACTCTCTGAAACTAATCTGAATAAATCGAGTCTAATCAGTGTTTTAAATCACATTAATATTAACTAACCCTGAAAACTCTGTATCCTGGCTTTAAAGATCAGGGACTGAATTCTGATTTTTGTGTACCATTACATCTCTAGAGGTCTGTTGACTAAAGACAACAATAAAATTCAGTGTATTCATATTTTAAACATTGATAAGATAAGATAAGATAAGATAAGAAAAGATAAGAAAAAAGATAAGATGAGATAAGATAAGATAAAAAAGATAAGATAAGATAAAAAGGATA
>NW_013952682.1:674075-675420 GCF_001266775.1 Austrofundulus limnaeus | reverse complement strand
ATAAGATAAGATAAGATAAGATAAGATAAGATAAGATAAGATAAGAGATTTATTGCTGCCATAGTGGGGAAATTTGCACATTTATAATAAAACAGACCCAAGCAGGGTGTCGAATCCTGCATGTTTTAGTTGTTTCTCTACGCTTCATGTTCTGCAGAAACCCGTTAATTACTCGTTAACTCAAATCAGGTGCGTTAAAGCAGAGAAACACCTGAAACATGCAGGACCAGGACCAGGACCAGGACCAGGACCAGACACCACAGGTCTAAAGTCAACTCACCTAGAGAAGGATGAGGGAACTTACCTGATATAACAAAGAGCTCATTTTAGTCCTGCTTCTATCTGGAAACTCAGGTTTAAAAAGTGTTTTTCTTAATAAATTTCTGATTTTTTCTTGGGAGTGTGGCTCCCAAGCTTTGGAACAATCTACCCCACAACKTTAGACAGRCCTCRTCACTTCCTGTTTTTAAATCTCTATTAAAAACTCACCTGTTCTCTCAGATTTTTGATTAACTGTGAGTTACGTGTTTATCGTTGATGTTTTGTCTTTTATWTAAATTTTTGCCTTGTGTTCAGCACTTTGGTGACAACTTGTTTTTAAAATGTGATTTATAAATAAACTTGATGATGATTAATGAGGTTCTGCAGCTGAGCTCCTTAATCTGCTGTAGGATTAAACTGTGTCTCAGCGGAATCTATGGGGCTGCAGCAGCACTGAGTCATCTAATCTATGGGTTAGGACCATGTTTAAATTTGATCAAACGGTTCTGTCTTTCAGGCAGAAACGATGTGAAACCCACCTGAAGAACTCAAAGTTCAGACACGCCTTGGGAAGGAAGAATTTGTCGTCCTGCTTAAACCACACTTTACTCATGGCAGTGTTCTGGAAGAAACACACGTTTTCATGTCAACTCCATGTTTACGATGAAGAAAGAAGTCAGATTTATTCCAGTTTACTGTGAAAGGTTATTCAAAAAGTCCCAACAGAACCGGCCTCTGGGTCCAACACTTGCCTTGATCAGCGTAGGGAGAGACGGAGAGTCTTTCTCCAGAGGGTAGATCTCAAAGTTTGTGGGGATRAACTCGTTCTTCATCGGTAATTTGAACTGCCCGTTCAGGTCGGCGTTAGCCCACGTCTGAAACACACGAGGTTGTCKATTTATCCAACTGAACCTTTGGGTCCAGGACTGGTTGGAGACGAGTCAACCAATCAGAATGACTTAAAGGAATTCACGATTAGTTGTAACATTAGACTTTATTTCAACTGTAAAATAAAGACTGTAAAATATTTTAACACGGACGGAGCCATTTTATTTCCACACAAAGCATTCTGGGTAAATGATGA
>NW_013952682.1:669178-673139 GCF_001266775.1 Austrofundulus limnaeus | reverse complement strand
TATTTTACAGTTGAAATAAAGTCTAATGTTACAACTAATCATGGATCCCTTTAGTATTTTAATTTATGAGCAGGCCAGTCAGATAACAGCTGCAGAGATCTGAGGAGAGTTTTACCTTTATGGTTTCTTCAGAAATAGCTTCTTGCTTGTATTGTGTGCCGTACCACTCCTCTGTCATGTCTGTCTGCCCCTCAAATGACTTGGACACCACTGCAACTCTGCACCAATAAAAACAGACAGACTTGTTTTTACCATTTAAAATGATCACTTCTTATTTATTCCACACTCGAGTCAAACACAAACAGGAACAATGTGACCATGTTAGGAACCGAGGCCACTCGTGTCCTCCTAACCTGACGTTTTCTGGTCGGAGCTTATCGAGCACCATCTCGATCAGGTCGGGCCTGAAGTCCTCCAAAAGATACTCGGCTGCAAGAACTTCCATCAGAGGGTAGTACTGCGGGGAGGACCAAAAACAAACAGCCCAGCGTGAAACTGGAGGAACCTATCAGAACCAGACGTCTCACAGATCCGGCGGTGGGAACAGGAACCTACGTGCAGTAATCCCGCCACTTTCGAGGTGTACCCACGGGGTCGCTCCTTGTCCTTAAACCTGAAGGCTACTTTGCTTAAATCCTGCAGACAAACGGAGACGAGCAGAACGAAACGTCACAACATGAAACGCAGGAGAGATTTGTGTCGGTTGAATAAACTGAAACCACCTTGCATTCTTCAAAGACCCACTCTTGAGGCCCCTCGGTGCGAAGCTTCTGGATGTACTGGAACATGTGAAAGATGATGTCCTCGACGTGTACTGCAGGAACAGACCACACCTCCGTTACTGCATTAGGACTTTTGCACAGAAACACACACCTGAAGACACTTAAAGCAGAGGCTGAGGCTATAGCCGTGAACAAGCAGGTCAAACACCCAAGAACCAGTCCTAACCTGCCCCGGTGGGTACAGAAGGGTCTAAAGTAGGTGGAGTTATTAAATGAAACTAGAAACCTCATTAGCATGTATGACCCCCGCATAGAAATATTTATTGATTTGGGGGGGATCATTGGTGGGCCTAATGGACAGCCCTTCATCAGAGCTAAACAACAAAATAAGTCTAAAGGTCCTATGTTGAATAGTTTTTGAGTTAGAAGCACTTTTTGTGTCCAGACCCMSTTTTCAGATGGAGCCCCCTCATCAAATATGGGGTCTATTGTAAAACTATTGACTGGCGCAATTTTACCCCCAATATGACCCGTGCTTCATGTGCGGGCATCATAATAACCTAGAATGAAATTTTAAAAACACAACTCGATAGTTAGCCATAGCATTGCGATGCAGCCATTAGCCTCGTTAGCTCAGGGGTACTCACACAGACCCTCATCAAATATGGGGTCTACTGTAAAACCGTTTGGTGGCGCAATATGACCACCAATATGACCCGTGCTTCATGTGCGGTGGGTCATAATAATCATAGAATTGTTTTAAAAACACGGCTCAATGGTTACCTGCAGAGTAGCACCAAAACCTTTAGCCTCGTTAGTCTCGTTAGCTCAGGCATACTCACACAGACCTTCCTCAAATATGGGGTCTATTGTAAAACCGTTTGGTGGCGCAATATGACCCCAATAAGACCCGTGCTTCGTATGCAGGATAATAATAACCTGTAATGAAGTTTTAAAAACACAACTCGATGGTTAGCCGCAACGTAGCGCCACAGCCTTTAGCCTCGTTAGCTCGGGGGTACTCACACAGACCCTCCTCAGTCAGGTCCACATTAATGATAAAGAACATGAATCCTCGGGCTCCTTCTTTCTGCCCTCCAACCAGCGTGTTCACCCAGCCTTTAAAAGAGTCGACACGGTTATCAGCATCACACGATGGAAGAAAGAAACCAACATTCTTCAGTCCAAACAGAAACAAACGATGAATAAAGCACATCTGTCATCAACCTTTAGATTTGAGCTCAGACAATAAACTCCCCGGCCCTTCGTGTCCAATCAGATGTCCCAGATAATGTCCCGGGTTAGATTTATGGTACTTCTGCAGGTCTGGGATGGGGAACGTTACATACAGGTTCCTGATGTCTTTGATAGGAACCACTTTGTAGAATTGCTGTAAAAGAAAGTGAAGAATTTAAACGTTAAATCCTTCCAAGATGCAGAGAAAACCTGTCGGCGTTTCAGTCTGAAAGCAGGACGTGACCCACCCTGAGGTGCTCCTCCTGGAACGGGTGTTCGGGGAACTCTGGGACAGGAACGTTCTTGTTTTCCACCTCTCCGAACAGTTTGACCACCATGGAGGTCAAGTCATCCAGAGACTCTGAAAGGTGGAGGGAGACCTTCCTGACTGCTGCTGAGGCAGAGTGTGTGTTTGTTACAGAAACAAGTCTCACCTCTGCCCAACACGCACAGACCCATGAGGTTACTGGAATAATAGGTGGAGTGGAAGGTTAGCAGCTCCTGACGGATGTCCACGCCTTCTTTAGATGGTCTGGTCTCCAGCGTCAGTTTGTTACCTGAAACAGTTCAAGCAGTGCATTAAAATAAGGCTTATGGATCAATCAAATCAGCTTATAGATTCAAGTTTACAGTTGACTCCAATCAAAAACTGATTAAATCAGTTATATCTGCTTTTATTTATTTAAGACAAAAGATCTGCTGTCATCAGTTAATTGATTGGAACAGATTTTAATCTAATAAAGCATTATATGATAATTGTGAGTCGATTGTTTGCGTTTTTATGTGAGATAAACTGCTCTAAAAAGAACCATGTGATGTAGAAGGAGAGATGAAATAACTGCAGACTGCCATCAGCTGGTGTTTCTCAGCTCAGACCACTGATTCTGGTTACTGGATATAAACTTCACCAGGTGGAATCTTGTCCTTTCTGCATGAAGTTTATTTTATTTACAGACTACAGTTTCCTCCCACACCTGCAGTCAGAACGACCGAGGGTTTCTACCTGTTCCAAATTTACTGAAGGGGTGGTTTGGGTTCCCGGTGGCCTTCTCCAGCTGGAAGAGCCTCCAGGCGTCGTTCATCAGGTTCTTTTCGTGCTCCGAGTCCACGGCGTTGACCTCCCTGTCCTTGCAGCTCTCATCGAACAGCGGGCACAGGAAGAACTGGGCAAACCTGCAGACGTAAAGAGGATTTGTGATCTTTGACATGATTAGGTCTCATAAAATGGTCTGTTTCCTGACCGGTTCTGTCAGTGAGCACGGGACGACCGGTTGAACGTTCGCTGGGATCAAAAACATTTGCGTGAGCTCCGGTTTCTGAACRACCAACATGCAAATGAGGAAAAACGAAACGAACCAACGTCTTAAATCAACACAGGCTGCAAGAAGCAGCATCTCATATTCATGATGTTCTGACTCTGGTACAAAAATAAGACAAACCAGAAACACATTTGATCCTTTCAGAGGATATTTTCAGTGGAACAATAATCAATAATTAACCTTCCTGAGTCCAGATGGCCTTGACAAATCAGTGGCCCAGGACAACAATGAGCAGGTGAACAGGTGCGCTCCACGCCGTCACTCATCTCTAATCAGGTAAACTTATCCTCRCAGGTTAAACTCAGACCTCCTGACCGTCCTGTCCAAACAAACAGCTGCCGTTTGACTAAAGCCTCCTGCAGGCCGACGCACATCGCTTTCAGACCAGACAGGGGGCGGGGCTACTAWCCATACCAACGGTTACAAAGGAAACCAGTGAGTCAGGTAACCAAAGAKGGGCAGACGATACCTGCAAGGGGTTTTAAATGAACCTGTGCACTCCTGGGGGTGAAACAAGAAGCATCTGTCTTGATTTGACCAAACAATACGCAGCATTAAGGATGTACGCTAACTTACTTTAAGAACTGATACCGATAACCAATAACATGCCAGGAGATAAGACGAGTCAAAAATGGGTAACACCATAACATAAAATAACAAAACAAAAAAAACTGTAAATTATAC
>NW_013952682.1:665614-668296 GCF_001266775.1 Austrofundulus limnaeus | reverse complement strand
TGGCTAACAATCGTAAACCATGGCTAACAATCGTAAACCGTGGCTAACGGTGGTAAACCCTGGCTAACAATCGTAAACCGTGGCTAACGGTGGTAAACCCTGGCTAACGGTGGTAAACCCTGGCTAACGGTGGTAAACCCTGGCTAACGATGGTAAACTGTGGCTAACGATGGTAAACCGTGGCTAACAGGTGATAAAAGCTTCAGTCTTTAGTGAGGGTGAACAGCTGGTTGTCATCATTTCCATCGTTAAATTGAGATCTGCGTCCTCTCTGGTGATTTTTTATTGGATTTTTCTAAAGCCTCAGCAATGATTTAAGTCCTGATAAGTTCTTGAACGCTAGCTTGTTATTGTTAGCATTTTAGCAGACGGACTTTGTGATGCGTTCAGGAGGTAACGGACATTACATGTTCTCAAATTGGGAGTAGTTGTTCCGTGTTTATAATTATAAAGTTTGTGTGTAACTTACAGGGTTAATTGGTAAAATATTATTAATAATCATTAAAATGACTGGTTGTTTTTCAGCACGGAGTATTCTAATTATTGTTCTAGTGAGAAAGTTGTTTTTTCCAACGCGACTTGAATGTTTCGCGGGTCATGCCGGACAGGAAGTGTCTCGACCAAAAAGGATAAAAATAAACAGGCATTCTCATCGCCGCGCTGGAAGCRTGAACWTATATCATCGGTTCTGTTTGTTAYGATATCGGACCGATAGTTATCGAGCACCCCTAAAGTTATCAGCTGTTCGATGAGTGTTTGTTGAGACAAAGGTGCCTCAAACAGGTAAAAGACACCTGTACACAGTTAAATCMCTCCTGTACCTGTCCAGAGCTCCTTGCAAGTGCTCATGGGAAACGTCGAAGTAGTAGTTGGTGTGCTCGCCGCTCGTGAAGGCGTTGGAGCTTCCTGCATGCTCGCTGAGGAACTGGCTGTACTCGTTTTCTTTGGGGTACTTCTCTGTTCCCAAGAACAACATGTGCTCACAGAAGTGCGCCAGGCCCGAGATGTTCTCTGGGTCCGACAGCGAACCTGAGGACGGAGGACAAACAGACGCACGAAGGTCTGAATTCACAACAAATTCAATCAAAATATGGACAGGAAATCAAAGACAAAACCAGAATTGTGACCCTGTTGCAGCTTCTTAAAACAGGATTTAATTAAATGCAGATGTTCAACCTATATTTGGTGCAGCCTCCTGAGTATTGTGGACTCTGTTCCAGTCTGTAGGCATGTCACGGTAAAGTTTACTGGACGATARATTGTCTCAGAAATTATTGCGATAAAAGATAACATTGTTGGAAACCAGTTTAAAGTGCCTGTGACATGCATATCCATGGAATACCAGAAGTCAAAGAAAAGGTATTTAAGAAATATTGCATAATACACATGATTTTACCTGTTATGTCACATAATTGGCATATTTTCTTTTGAACTTGGCTCAGCTAAAGCGAAACAGGAAGTGACATCAAAGGGGAACTCCCTGGTTTTTGTTTTTATAAACAACATTGAACTATATGACTCTCTCATACCTCTATATGATAGTGATTAAAATAATTTAAAGAATCAACTTATTTTTCTCTACAGTCTTAGCCATTTTAGCAATGTTCTATTCACATTCAGAAATTCCCCTTTGACATCACTTCCTGTTACTTCACATGTAAATATCTCAACAGCTGTTCATCTCAGCGGCATGAAATCTTTTTTACAATATGTTATCAGTGTTATCTTTCCCAAAATACATTTATATTTATTACAAAAAAAATGATGTCACGGGCACTTTAAACTAATATAATGATATTACAACCCCTGTTTATGAATGTTTACATTAAAACTTACAAGGAGCAAAAAGAAAAAACATCTGTCAGCAGGGAAACCAACCTATGTGGACGTCCAGGGCAGCCGAGGACTTGTCTGTGGTGGGGTCACTGATGAGCATGGCCTTCAGGCCGTTGGTGAACTCCAGGCCTCTGTACTCCCGCTTGTCCTCTGGGGAGCGGATGATGTCGCCGACCACCCTCCTCACAGCTGGATCGGTCATTGTGACAGGTGAGGACGCCACCAGCCTGGAGGGAAACATTCACATTTTACAACATCWAACTGTTTGTGACGCGTCACGTCACAGCTGGGAAACATCTGGAAACGATCATTTGAAACATCAGAAAAGCCTGGTGTTTTAGCAGGAGTGTCACTTTTCATCTCCACTGTACCTGTGACCTGTTGGACCTGTTTGTACACATGACTTGTTTTTAATACCTGAACTGTACAGAACCTGACTGGGCAGACAAAGGATTAGCAGAACGTGGTATTAACTATTATTGTGCCATAAAAGATGCAACTGTTAAAGATTAGGATAATCTGTGAAGAACAGGGGTGTCACTAGGTTTAAAGGACAAGTGGGGCTTAGCCCCCAGGAGACACACAGCATTTTTGTATATTATATAATTGTATTGTGTGTGTGTGTGTGATTTTAATATATATACTGTATGTGTGTGTGTGTGTATATATATATATACACACTAGGCCTGTCGCGATAGTCAATTAATCTATTAATCGCACGATAACTTTTTTTGAGGTCGGTAAAAAAAAAGGGGCCGATAAGTTTCATTTTCCAGCTTGTTTCCAACTTACACATTACGCTTTTATAATTATTAGTTGTAAAACGGTCACCAGGCAATATTATCG
>NW_013952682.1:663117-664694 GCF_001266775.1 Austrofundulus limnaeus | reverse complement strand
ATATATGGCATATTAATTGGTTGTTTATTCTGACCACATCATATTGAATTTCTATTTAAAATAATTTTTTTACACCAAAATAGTTTAGAGGGGCTTTAAAACATTTGAGGTGGGCTCCAGCCCCCTAAAATAGGCCTAGTGACGCCACTGGTGAAGAACATAAAAATAAGCAGTTTATCTCGATTAGTCAGTGACAGAAAAGTTCAACACAATTATCTGTCAGGCTGACAGTGTAGTTGATGAAATGTAAAATCTCTAATCACATAACTGCAGTAAAACTTAGAGCCACTGCGAGACAGCTAACACTGTCAGGTTTAGCAGCCAGAGCCGGGGTTAGCTAGGTCAACACACCGGCTTCAACACGGAGCTAACAGCTAGCGGCAGCTTTCAGGCTAATCAGCTCGTCGTTTTAGGAGAAAATAATTCGTGTAACTGAAGACAAACGGAAGTGTTCGCTCCGCAACACTCACCTAAGATTTGGAAAAGCAAAGACGTCGCTTCCTGTTGACTGAAGGTGCCTTGTTGTAAAGCGGGCCGCTCGGTTAATGCACTTAAACATTTGCACTTAGGAAAACAAACCGTGGGCTTCACGGCGCCATCTTAAACAGACACGATCAGTCGAGCACAGAACAGTCGATGGAACCGTATCGTAACCTAAATGTTTGGCTGAAAATCTCCTCAAAACACAGGACGATACAAAAAAATCAAACATATACTGATAATTATGTATTTAAAATTACTTACACCCTGTAAAATCTCTAAAAATAGTAGAAAAATTTCCGTTGCGTCATTGATTTTGTTATCGATTAGCTTGGTCTGCAAAAGGATTTCCTTTTGTGGTTATCGTGTCGCATCAGGTTTCAAGCCTTTTAATCCGGTCCTGCTGCTTTGGAGGAGAGAAATTTGAATAAAATTTCGATTTTCATTGTCATTTTTGTTTAAAATAAGATTATTTGACTTGTAAATGATGTCTGAAAGAACTGGAGGCTGTAACAACAACAACAATATTAACTAGACATGGGTTTTAACATGTAAAAACAAGTGTGCATTGCCTTGTAGCATGTTATTGCCTGCAGCAGTGGACTTGCAGAATGAACTGTGACCAAGTTCAAATGTGTTTTCTATACCAGCTTTTGCTTGTCAAGTCAGCAGGTGTCTCTAATGAGGGTAACTGTGTGACAGTATGAAGTTTGTAGAGATTTGTCTGTTAAAGTTGCTTTAGCTGGGTTTTGAACCCTGATCTCCCACATGAAAGCCCATGGCACAGACCATTAGACCATTGGAACTGTGGCCAAGTGTGGTGCCAGGGTTTGGTTTGTATGTGTGCAGAAAGAGGCCACATTGCCAATTCAACTATTGACACTTAACTGCATAATATTACAACAATAGAGTAGTATTAAGACATTATAGTAAAACATCAAAATACAATCATTTTAGTATTGTAGCCACTGAACTATTGAGATAAAATATTATTAAACTATGGTTCAGTACTGAGTAGATACGGCAGTGGGCAGTATTGACTCCCATTACAAATTATTAAACATTAATACTTCAAAAAAAACTATAAGTTGTACAGG
>NW_013952682.1:661621-662884 GCF_001266775.1 Austrofundulus limnaeus | reverse complement strand
CAACAACAACAACAACAACAACAACAGTATTTCTGCCCCCTTTGGTGTTAATGGTGTTAGACAGGGTGGGATATTGTCTCCACTTTTGTTTAATGTATATATTGATGATCTTTCAGCTAAGAGTGTGTAACACTGGATGTTTGCTGGGTGAAACACTGGTGAATCACCTGATGTCTGCAGATGGTTGTTTTTAGTCCTAATAGTGCTGGTTTACAGCAGCTCCCTAATATCTGAACTGAATATGGTGTGAAATATGACATAAAGTACAATGCTGCTAAAAAGTGCTATTTTGATATGTAGACCCAAGCAGGACAAAAGGCTAAATTTCATTATGTTCAAATTATCCAACACTTTTATTGAAGTTTTTTAAAAGGTGAAATACCTTGGTCATTTTATTAATGATCAACTGAACGATGATGTAAGCTTTATGTGCAGGCAAACACGGTTGCACAAAAGTTTAGTTTTTTTGTTCAGTTTCAGTAAAAGTGGCTTTGTTTAAAGTGCCTGTGTGTCCTTCAAATACAAAAAGTCAAAGTAAGCATATTTATTCTTTAAAAAAATTGGCATAGTACACATGATTTTACCCATTTTGTCTCATAACCGGCCTTTTTTCTTTTAAAATTGGCTCAGCCAAAGTGAAACAGGAAGTGACATCAAAGGGGAACTCGTTAATAAAATAAACTCTGGTCTCGGTTTATTAAAACTAAATTATTTAAACTTTAACTCTTCTTCTTCTCTTTGATAGTGACTAAAATAATCTAAACAAACATCAGATTCTTCTCTACAGTCTGTGTTGTTAGCTGTTGTAACAACGCTCTATTTACATGCTGACATTCCCCTATGACATCACTTCCTGTTTCTTTACATGCAAATGTCTCAACAACTGTTCATCTGCGTGGCATGAAATTTGTTTTGCAACATGTTAATAATGTTCTCTTTGCAAAAATGCATTCATGTTTGTTACAAAACTTTGATGTCACAGGCACAGCTTTCTGCACACTGCCTCCTTGTGGGCATCTTGTAAGGAACACAGCATGCAGAAGCTGCATGTTGCTGATGCAATGAGAAATTTCCTCAGGATMGAGGGGCAAGAAGTGCCAGTCAAATGTTTGCAGCCGTGGGTGTTTCCACGTTTAAAGCGCTGTTAAGACAGTTGATGTTCAGTTTTAAAGAACGACTGGAATGGATCTGGTAACAGTATAATTTCAGTGCTCAGATCCAGCAGTGAGTAGTTATTGATGCTTATCCAGCCTGAGAACACAC
>NW_013952682.1:650827-655112 GCF_001266775.1 Austrofundulus limnaeus | reverse complement strand
GTACTAAAAGTACTCTGATTACCAGAGTTTAAATGAAAAGTATTAAAAGTACTCTGATTACCTGAGTTTAAATGAAAAGTACTAAAAGTACTCTGATTACCAGAGTTTGAAGAAAAAGTTCTAAAAGTACTCTGATTACCAGAGTTTAAAGAAAAAGTATTAAAAGTACTCTGATTACCTGAGTTTAAAGGAAAAGTACTAAAAGTACTCTGATTACCTGAGTTTAAATGAAAAGTATTAAAAGTACTCTGATTACCAGAGTTTGAAGAAAAAGTATTAAAAGTACTCTGATTACCTGAGTTTAAAGGAAAAGTACTAAAAGTACTCTGATTACCAGAGTTTAAATGAAAAGTACTAAAAGTACTCTGATTACCAGAGTTTAAATGAAAAGTACTAAAAGTACTCTGATTACCATAGTTTGAAGAAAAAGTACTAAAAGTACTCTGATTACGAAGATTAAATGAAAAGTACTAAAAGTACTCTGATTACCTGAGGAGGTTTGCAGGTTTTTTAGCCTCTGTAACATGAATATTCTTCAAACACAAAAAGTCAAATAAAACCTCTTTATTTTTAGGAAATGTGGAGTAAAAACATGATTTGAACCATTTTGTCACAAAACTGCAGATTTTCTTTTGAACGTGGCTCAAAGTGAAACAGGAAGTGAYATCAAAGGGGAACTCTAAGAAAAGGAACTCTCTCTTTATTTAATGAAATATTTGAACTCTGACTCTTCATCTCTCTGGTGACTCAGTAATCTAAAAAACCATCAGATTCTTCTCTGCAGTCTGTTATTAGTCGTCATAGCAACGCTCTGTTTACATGCCCTTTGACATCACTTCCTGTTACTTCAAATGCAAATATCTCAACAGCTGCTGATCTCAGCAGTATGAGATTTTCCCTCCAGTGTGTTATCAATGTAATCTTTCTAACATGCATTCACATTTGTTTCAGAAATTTGATGTCACAGGTACTTTAAAGTAAAATGATCTACGAGCCCTGAGCTGATGMACGCTCTCTTTACGTAGAATAATCAAATCATAAAACAAAATTTATTGTTTCCTCAGATCGTCTCCAAAGGGATCCCCATGAACGCCAGAATGATCCACTCTCTGAGCGGGAAACAGTCTCCCATCCCGTACGGGAGGAAAGGCCAGGTGAGGTGAACACCTTTTCTCCAGGTAACTGCAGGACTTCCTGTCATTTATTGAACTTTAACGTCTTTAAAACCACATCAGAGCTCAGAGCTTCAGATTTTACAACCAAAACAACCGTTTTGATTACTTCTCACTCAGTTTACCTTCTGAGATGAAAGAACTAAAAGAAACTGTAGTGCATGGAAACTCTTATTTTGGTAAATTAAAGAACTGACCTGATTTCTCTCCACGCTGGGAGCTGCTGAAAAGAACCTTCCTGTTTTTGGGTCAGAAGGTTTTGGGCGAGCAGAACCGCTTCAGGTGCAAATTAGACCTTCACATTCAAATGACATTTTTTAAACTTCCTGTGAGTCCGGAGGAAGAAAACGGGAGACTAAAGGATGCAGAAGGTCGGCTCAACAGAAGTCTGAGTGAGATTATAATGAGACGGTTCTGTTCGGTCCGTGAGCTCCGTCTCAGAACAGCTCTCCGGTTCTCCTGCTGCCGGCTCACAGGAGGATCTGAATCCCGTCAGGGGATCCTCACAGTTTAAATTAAACTCAGATGTTCAAACAAAGCAAATGAAAACATGAGTGAATTAAAGCCARGAGGTTCTAACTGCTTCTTTCTCTCAGTACATCCTGTCTGTGGACCGGGCCAACCTGAACAAGGAGCTGCTGACAGGTACGAGCGCCGGATTGCTAAGTTTAAAGGGCCTGTGACATCAAATTTTTGTAATAAATGTGAATGCGATTTTGGAAAGAGAACACTGAAAACATGTTGCAAAACAAATTTCATGCTGTTGAGATGAACAGTTGTTGAGATATTTGCATGTGAAGAAACAGGAAGTGATGTCAAAGGGGAATGTCTGCATGTAAACAGAGCGATGCTACAATAATTAGAGAAGAATCGGTTTCTTTAGATTACTTTGGGTCACTATCAGAGTTCAAGAGTTTAAATAAAATTAAGAAAATTAGCATAATACACATGATTTTACCCATTTTGTCTCATAACTGGCATATTTTCTCTTGAATTTGGCTCAGCAAAGTGAAACAGGAAGTGACATCAAAGGTGAACTCTTTAAGAAAATAATCTCTCTGGTCTTTGTTTATTGAAACAATCTTATTTAAACTCTTCTTCAACTCTGATAGTGACTGAAAATAATCTAAAGAAACATCAGATTCTTCTCTAATTATTGTAGCATCGCTCTGTTCACATGCAGACATTCCCCTNAGAAAAAAGAATCTGAACCAGTTAAATCTGATTTATCAGTGTGCATTGCATTGGCAATGCACACTATTGTGATTTGTTTCCCATCCAAGTCATCTCCACTTCGGCATGCTTCTCCTCCTGCATACTTTGTCCTAGAGCTGCCATTGTAATTTATATCTGTAAAGCTCCTGTGCCAAATGATGGCTATGCCTTTTGGTGCCTGTACAACTTATAGTTTTTGAAATACTAATGTTTAATAATTTATGATGGGAGTCAATGGAGCCTTGTATTGGTCCAATGCTGCCCCCTGCTGTATCTACTCAATACTGAATCATAGTTTAATAATATTTAATCTCAATAATTCAATGGTTACAATACTAATATGATTGTATTTTGATGTTTTACTATAATGTTTTCCTAATATTGCTCTATTGCTGTAATAATTTGCAGTTTAGTGTCAACAATTGCATTGGCAATGTGGCCTCTTTCTGCRTACATACAAACCAACCCTTGGCARTGCCCACTSCCACAGCTCCAATGGTCTCATGGTTAGGTCTATGAGCTTTCATGTGGGAGAGCAGGGTTYAAAACCCAGTTACAGTAACTTTAACAGACAAATCTCTACAAACTTCATTTTGTTACACAATTACCCTCATTACAGACACCTGCTGACTTGACAAGCACAAGTTGGTAGAAAACACATTTGAACTTGGTCACATTTCATTCTGCAAGTCCACTGCTGCAGGTAATGACATGCTACGTGGCAATGCACACTTGTTTTTACATCGTAAAAACCCGTGTCTAGTTAAATATAATTTTCAGTCTCTGTACTGTCGTTGCCTCACCACTAGATGCCAACAGATTTCTTTACTTCTGCACTGAAACATCATTTAGTGTCTCCTGATCAGTAATTTGCAACAATCTGAAAAGCAGAATTTGTTCATTTTAYTCTGCTGGGACCTAAAAACTCATCTTTCTGACCTTTTTTCTTTTTTTATTCTATTCTTCAAATACAGACTTCAAACTGCATCAACAAAGACAGACGGGCAGGTTTTCTTATTTTAAACTCAAACACTGATTTTATAATCTCTATTKTTGCCCTGATGAGACAGAGTTAAAGTCCAGATGTGAGCAGGTTCAGTTCTCTGTCAGATGAGTTTTGGACAGAAAGAGGAACTGGTTGTGAACTGATCCAACGCTCATCATCGGCCCTCCTCTTTTAAATTTTAACTCAGCAGTTCTGTAAGCCCCTCTAAACCGGACGGTTTGTGGGCCAGACCACCACAGAACCCACGGGCGACATGGAGGACCCGGGCCCCGCCGGCAGACAGACCAGGAAGAAMGTTGTAGCTGTGGTGGGCGGAGGGTTGGTAAGAAAAGAAAATGAAAGTGAATTGTTAACTCTTTACACATCGAGTGTTTTATTTTATCTCAAACAGTCTGTTGCCACATGATGAACTAAAGTCTGGAGCAAATCAGCTCAAAACCAACAGTGTGTAGTTCTGTGTGTAGCTCTGAATGTGCACCTTGGACTTTGTTGTGTAACTGCAGTGATTTTGTGAAGCTTTTTAATCTCGTCCTGCTGCTGCTCAGGTCGGAGCTCTGAACGCCTGCTTCTTCGCCAAAAGAGGCTTTCATGTGGAAGTGTTTGAAACAAGGGAAGGTAGTGTTCAAACCTTTACAGTAAAAACACACACCTGCCTCAGAAACACCTGCCTCAGAAACACCTGGCTCAGAAACACCTGGCTCAGAAACACCTGGCTCAGAAACACCTGCCTCAGAAACACCTGGCTCAGAAACACCTGGCTCAGAAACACCTGGCTCAGAAACACCTGCCTCAGAAACACCTGGCTCAGAAACACCTGCCTCAGAAACACCTGCCTCAGAAACACCTGGCTCAGAAACACCTGCCTCAGAAACACCTGCCTCAGAAACACCTG
>NW_013952682.1:641090-645410 GCF_001266775.1 Austrofundulus limnaeus | reverse complement strand
CAACTGTTCATCTCAACGGCGTGAAATTTGTTTTGCATCATGTTATCAATGTTCTCTTTCCAAAAATGCATTCATATTTATTACAAAAATTTGATGTCACAGGCCCTTTAAGATCAGTGGCAGCACTGTGGATCAGCGGTTAGCATCAATGCCTCACAGCAAGGTCTTGGATTTGATCCCTGGTTTAAACATGATAGGGCTGTCTTCAGGCCTCCTTTGTGAGGTTTGTCTGGTTAAATAAAGATTAATGAAGAGGTTTTGGGTTGTAATTTGATTATGGGGGTGTTTTTGTGCCTACATTTAATTCCTGCAGAAATATTTATCTTCTTCAGCTTCAGGGCCTGTGAGTGTTTCAGCTTGTGTTTGTCAGCCTGGAGCATCAGATACTCTGATGTGTTTATTTAATTCTTACTGATATTTAACGAGGAGCCTCTGAACATTTGATGATGAGTGACAGCTCTGCTCTGTCTTTAATTGGACTTCCTGGATGTTCCATCCCTGCTATCAGAGGCGATCCAGGCTCCGCTGCCACGTTTGAGATAAAAAAAGGCTCTGAAACAGTGATTTTACAAACACTGCCAGCTGTGGAGCTTCATGATCAGCACAAACCTGCCTCCAAGCTCTTATTAACTTTATTTTAACGAGACGTTTCTCTGTCGGCTGCTGTCGTCTCTCAGTGGTTTCTGTAACGTTTTCTCCTCTCAGAGGCTGAAACGTATCCAAACACGAAGCTGAACTTTGACCACAAGCTGCAGGACTGGAGCAGTGAAACGGGGCTCATGACCTTTGTCAGGTAAATATTCCCTGATCTGACAACCAGACACACAAAGATAAAAACATGTCCTATTTTATATGGAAAAGTCCAAAACAATAAACATCTTACCTGCYGTAGATAGCCTTTTGTACCTTCAGATGCAAAACACTGTTTTGCTACATTTAGCTTTTACCGAGCCAGTTTTCTATTTTTAGCTAGCTTTTTGCTACTTTCTGCTTTGCTACGTTTAGCTAGCCCTTTTCTGATTTTAGCTACTCTTTTGCTACTTTGTTTGCCACTTTTTTACTTTCACCTAGCCCTTTAACACTTTACCAAAAGCATCTGATTCTCAGATCTCAGAGCTTTACCTGGATGATAACTGTAGCAGCTCAGAAAGGTAAACAGGTGCAAGACCATTTAAACACTTAAAAACCAAAAGTTAAACTTTAAAAACAATCCTAAAAGAAACAGGCAGCCAGTGAAGAGAATACAATATCGGGGTAATGTGCTCTGATCGTCTAATCCCAGTTAATGAGCAGCAGAATTCTGGATCAACTGAAGACGGTGCAGCAGAGATTGGTCAATCCCAACTGTAGAGGGAATTGCAATAATCCAGTCTGGAGAAAATAAAAGCATGAATAATCCTCTCAAGGGTATCAAGTGGAAGATAAGGCTTGACGTTGCTGATGAGCCTTAAATGATAAAAACTAGACCGGACCACTGCGCTGACCTGCCTGTCAAATTTAAAGTTGTTGTCTAAAAGAACTCCAAGATTCCTAACAAAGTGACAATCAAAATCCAAATAGCCAACAGCACTGTTAAATCCTACCTGCAGGTCAGTTTTGCCAAATCCAATGACTCTGTTTTATTTTCATTTAGAAAATTTAGCTCCATCCATCTTTTAACATCCTTTAAGCAGTTCTGCAGATTCACCATATGCTGAGGTCCACCAGATCTTAAAAGGTAAATAAATCTGAATGTCATCTGCATACAAATGAAATGACACATTATATTTATTGAAAACTGACCCCAGTGGGAGCAAATAAAGAGAAAATAAAATGGGGCCCCGAATGGAGCCTTGAGGTACCCCACATTTAACAGGAACCTGTGTGAAAGAAAATTCTCCAATATGTAAAGAAAAACTCCTTTCTGACAAGTAGGACTCAAGCCATTTAAGAGCAGAACCTCACACAAACCGACTGTTCCAAATGATATAGTAAAACAGCAGCTATTAGCTAGTCTTTTGCTACTTTTAGCCAGTCTTTTGCTGACTTTGGCTAGTCTTTTGCTACTTTTAGCTAGTCTTTTGCTACTTTTAGCTAGCTTTATGCCACTTTCTGCTTTTACCTAATCTCTAATTACTTTTACCTAGTCTTTTGTTACTTTTAGCTAGTCTTTTGCTACTTTTAGCTAGTCTTCTGATACTTTTAGCTGGTCTTTTGCTACTTTAAGCTAGTCTTTTCCTACTTTTAGTTCGTCTTTGCCACTTATTACTTTTACTTAGCCTTTATTACTTTTAGCTAACCTTTCACCATTTTCTGAATTTACTTAGTTTTTTGCTACTTTTAGGTAGCCTTTTGCTTTTTTTATTTAGCATTTTGTTAGTTGTAGCTAGTTTATGGCTGCTATTAGCTAGTCGTCTACTACTTTTATCCAGTGTTTTGCTGCTTTTAGCTAGTCTTTTATTATTTTAGCTAGTCTTTGTCTACTTTACCTTGTCTTTGTCTAATTTTAGCTAGTCAAAAAGAAAAAAATAAGTAGGTCCTCTGGATGGGTTCTTCTTCAGTGAAACATCACAGATTACGTCAAAGATTACTATGAAGTCCTACTAAAATACGACAAAGATTAGTTCACCCCAAAGATCCAGTTCCATGGCAAAAACAGAGTAATATTGTGTATGCTGTTAAGTGTCAGGAGGTGTGTGTGCTGTTCAGAACAAAACATTTCATGACCCGTTTAATTATCTGATGAGCACTTATTTAAAAACACAACTGAAAGAAAAATGAATTGCTTCAAGTTCGAAAACATTTGCAAATCTGATTCAGACAAGTAAAACATTGAAATTTCATCACTTTAAACCATAAAGATTATTTTAGTTAAATAAGATTTTTTGCCACAAAAACCATACATAGCTGAAATCATACTGAGGGAGAAAAGAGATCTGTCCTCTCTTCTCCTGTAACTTTGATAAACATTCTCTGATTTTCAAAATGCGTAATACTTTCAGTTAAGAGAACAATAAATCAAATAAGAGAAGATTCTTCTGTTTATTATCTGATTTAGAAGGAAGAGAATGTGTCTCTGAAAAGTTAAGGCAACCTGAGGTGGCCTAAACTCAGTTCTAAGCGGAACAGAGTTTTTGTCCCTTACAGGCCCATCAGAGGACTGAGAGTCCAAGACAGTTTCCTTGATAATTTCACTCGAGGTGACCCCTACATAGTGTTTTACTGCTTTTAGTTAGCTATGTGCTATATTTCACTTTGTGTGATACTTTAAATGTTTTGCTACCGCTGACTTTTAGCTAGTTTTTGTTACAGTTTCATTCAGCGCTCAGCGTCACACAGAAAATGCTCTTTCTAACCTTTTTATTAAAGTTTTTCTGTATTTTGTTAATGTGCAGTTGTTTGTCCTCCAGGTAAACGAGACAAACCATCTTCAGTATAATTAACTATGAAACTCATTCTGGCTGCGGTGAATTAATGAATCCATGCTGTTACTAAATTCCAAAATGTGGTAAACTAATTTAGTTTATTAATTAACCTAATTAACAAAATATTTACCTTATCATATAAACTCTTTATATTAAAAATATTTATATGTAAGGACTTGTATTTGTCCCGACTTTCCTTATATCTGTCCCTTCACGTCCTACCTGTCCCCACATGTCCAGGTGACAGTTGATCATATTTCAGGTTGTGTTTTTTGTCRTGTAATAATCACAAACAAACTCCAGCCATTTTAACTGAGACGTCCTCATCTTSTTTCAGGTCTGACGGGTCCAGGTCTCAGGTCCAGGCCGACCTGATCGTGGGCTGTGACGGAGCRTTCTCCGCCGTCCGTAAACAGTTCCTCCGTCGCAGCCGCTTCAACTACAGTCAGACCTACATCCCTCACGGCTACAAGGAGCTCACCATGCCGCCGAGGGACGGAGAGGTCAGGACTCTGGTGGGACAGGGTCCCTCTGGACCTTATTTTAGAAACTTTAATCCTGTTTTTGTCCTCTCCTCCAGTTTGCCATGAAACCTAACTTCCTGCACATCTGGCCACGAAACACCTTCATGATGATTGCTCTGCCCAACATGGTGAGTCCACGGCTGAGACAGGGACRGATGTCCACCTGCCAGCAGGACAAAGACGCTAAAGGTCCTCCTGTAGACCCTGGTCTCTGTCAAACTCAGACTAAGCAGAAACAGAAAATGAGAGAAATGATAGGAAGGATGAAGACTTTTGCACAGAACTACAAGTGAGAGAAGTCCCTGTCCCCGTCTGTGTCCTCTGTCCCTGTCTGTCTCCTCTGTCCCCGTCTGTCTCCTCTGTCCCCGTCTGTCTCCTCTGTCCCCGTCTGT
>NW_013952682.1:637444-640133 GCF_001266775.1 Austrofundulus limnaeus | reverse complement strand
CTGTCCCTGTCTGTGTCCTCTGTCCCTGTCTGTCTCCTCTGTCCCTGTCTGTCTCCTCTGTCCCTGTCTGTCTCCTCTGTCCCCATCTGTCTCCTCTGTCCCTGTCTGTCTCCTCTGTCCCCATCTGTCTCCTCTGTCCCTGTCTGTCTCCTCTGTCCCTGTCTCTGTCCCTGTCCGGGTCCACCGGGACGACTTTTCTGTTTTGAGTTGACGATGGAGACAACTTCAAGTCTCACTGTCCCTGAGAGACATGAGAGAAGCTCAGAGAGTCCCTGAAGGAGKTCCAGTTTGGACGTAGTTTGGTCCAGAGGTGGGGACAGAAAGCTTCTGATTAGTGAAGAGCCCAGTGGTGTTATCAGGTAGTTGCTGGAGTGTCAGTCAACAGCTCAAAGAAGRAGTTTCTTATTAAAACCCTCAGTTTTTCTGTAAAGTCAGCTGTCAGGATGAGTTCAGGACGACTCTCAGCTACTACCACACTGCTGATTTGCTGATAATGCTCAGCCGTGGCGGCCATCTTCTAACATAACCACCATGTTTACGTTCCTTTCAAAGAAAAAAATGTGGTATATAATTACGGCAACTGTTTGTTAGGACAGTTTCAGTTATTTTCTTATGGATTAGCTAATATTCTTCATGGTTTGGAACTTATTTTGGGCGAAATCATGAATAGTTTCAGGTTTGACTGATGGAAAAGATTAAAAGAGGGGCGTGTCCAGCGCGGGGGCGGGGACACACACAATCAGATCCATGCAGCAGGAGTTTTCCTTTTGAAGGATTTTAAAACAATCGAGACTTAAAGCCAACAACTGTGAAATGTTTTCAGGACGATTTTGTTTTTGAGATTATGAAACTCCATTTAGGACTTCAGCCTGATAAAATTAATTGGACTTTAGGACACTGCTGTTGACGTAAATGAATTAAGTTTAAGCTGTTATTAGTTGGAAATATTTCTATTGTATAAACTTTTATTTTTGTTATTAATCTGCATGTTAATTGTGCATGACTGAATAAATTTTTGGTTGATAACTTCAATAATGCTCCATAATATGAGTTGATTCCTTTAAAAAATAATATTAAATGTTAGTTTAGTTTAATCATTCCATTTAAAGCAAACAAAATACACTCAAAAAAACAAACAAAAAACAATAAAATGAAATGAAAGGTAGCAGAAGAAAAAAATCTTACAATATCTACCCCCATTTAAAAAAAATTAAAATAAAAAATGTTACCTGATGCCTGGATCCCCTGATTATGTTGTAAGTTTGCTTTAAGCCAATCTGAATGTTACAGTCTTACCACGCCAACAGGAAGTGGATTTAACATATAACGTCTCCATCCTCTCTGTTTCCTTCCTGAAGGACAAGACGTTCACCTGCACGCTCTTCATGCCCTTTGAAGACTTCGAGAAGATCACCACAGGAGATGAGGTCATCGAGTTTTTCCGGAAACACTTCCCCGACGCCATCCCGTTGATCGGAGCGTGAGTGACGTCTGATGTTTCCTTTATTTCATCTCATCATCAAACCACCGCAGCCATCCTCAAACACCTGAAGCTCCTCCCACCTTGTCCGCTTTAAGCACTTCCACGGCCGCCGCCATGAAGTGTGAATTTACCGACGATCACACCTGAGGTTTCAGTTTGAGCTGACGAGGAGATGAAGCTTCAGGCTTCTTCATCGTCACATTTTTATGGAAGCCGTCTAAAGGGGCGTGGCCGATGGTTCTGTGTGACCCGTTCGGCTGGGTTACGTTGATCTGAGGTGGTTTCTGATGGTTTTTTTCGTTTTGCAGCGACGCCCTGAGGACAGATTACTTCAGACTTCCTGCTCAGGCCATGGTGTCCGTTAAATGCAGCCCGTACCACATCCAGGACAGATGTGTCCTCATGGGGGACGCCGCCCACGCCGTGGTGCCATTTTACGGGCAGGGGATGAACGCTGTAAGTCTAACTGAATGACGATGATGAGGATGATGATGATGATGATGATGATGAAGCTCATTGGTTGTAGGGCTTTGAGGACTGCATCGTCTTTGATGACATCATGAATCAGTTCAATGAGGATTTCAGTGAGTATCTCTTGTTTGTAAACAATCTGGGCCCACTCATAATTAATTATTGTTGTTTTCCTTTGTTTACTTGTTTACCTGCTCAGGTTCTGTTCTGCCTGAGTATTCAAGAGTCCGGGTCCCAGACGACCACGCCATCGCAGATCTGGCCATGTACAACTATGTCGAAGTAAATCAGAGTTTATTTCACTTTATTCTCCAGAGAGACGACATTTTCTGCTAGAAAACAGAGGACAGTGAATACCAGCAGAACAGCAGCTGAAACGACCAAAACAAAGGCTAAAACAATGAAACATGACAGAGTTAAGACAGGCGCTAGAAAAACAAGCAGTAGCTAAAAATAACAACATGCTAAACATGCTAAAACCTGCTAAAACAACATGCTAAACCTAAAACTAGCAAAACAGCTGAATGTAGCAAAATATGTGCTAAAGCTAAAAGTAGCCTAAAAAAGTAATGAGAGAGAAGGTGAAGCAGAGTTTTTACCATCCATCCATCATCCATCCATCCATCATCCATCCATCCATCTATCCATCAATCCAACTATCCATCCATCATCCATCCATCCATCCATCATCCATCCATCCATCTATCCATCCATCCATCCATCCATCCATCCATC
>NW_013952682.1:635108-637235 GCF_001266775.1 Austrofundulus limnaeus | reverse complement strand
CCATCCATCCATCCATCCATCTATCCATCCATCCATCCATCTATCTATCCATCTATCTATCCATCCATCCATCCATCCATCTATCCATCCATCCATCCATCTATCTATCCATCTATCTATCCATCCATCCATCCATCCATCTATCCATCCATCCATCCATCTATCTATCCATCTATCTATCCATCCATCCATCCATCCATCCATCCATCCATCCATCCATCTATCTATCCATCTATCTATCCATCCATCCATCCATCCATCCATCCATCCATCCATCCATCTATCTATCCATCTATCCATCCATCCATCCATCCATCCATCATCCGTCCATCCATCTATCAATCCATCCATCCATCCATCATCCATCCATCTATCAATCCATCCATCCATCCATCATCCATCCATCTATCAATCCATCCATCCATCCATCATCCATCTATCCATCCATCCATCCATCCATCATCATCCATCCATCATCCATCCACCATCCATCATCCATCCATCCATCCACCATCCATCCATCCATCCATCATCATCCATCCATTATTCATCCATCCATCCATCCATTATCCATCATCCATTCTTCCATCCATTATCCATCATCCATCCATTCATCCATCCATCCATCATCCATCTATCCCTCCATCCCTCCATCCATCATCCCTCCATCCATCATCCCTCCATCTATCCATCATCCATCCATCATCCATCATCCATCCATCATCCCTCCCTCTCTCCTCCCTCAGTTTTCTCAGATGGTTTAAACACAATCTTCAGAGTTTTGTTCTCTGACTCTCAGTCTCATCTGATGACCTGAAGCTTTGTAGTGATTCAGACTCTGGGAACAAGAGGGACAAACTGTTCCTCTGCAGGAACACGGGCTTCTTTAAATGGAAGAATATTGTAAGGATCTAAAAAAAGCTATTGAGTGTTTTCATTTCTTCCGTCCCTGTAAACACTCAGAGAGTGGAGGTCTGAACCACAGAGTGCTCCTTCCTCTCACTGTTACTCAGACAGAAACAGAATCACACCTCACTCGTGTTTCCTCAGGTGAGAAATAAAAGAGTTAGAGAAGAAAGTCTGCCTCAGAGAAGAAATCTGAGTTAAAGGGCTAATCCAGTCATTTTAAAACAGGGTTCTGAGGAAAGCTTATAATTAAAACTATCTTACCTGTTGCAGATAGCTCTTTGGACCTCCTCTGTTTGGAGTTTAATTCTTAATAACACCCTGGAGTCCTAGAAGAGCTGGAAGATGTGTCTGTAGAGGGGAGGTCTGGACCTCCACGATCAAGCTTTGGCCCCAGAAACCTGACTCTGTATCAAGAACAAGATTTAGTCTGAGAAGGGGGTCTCTGCAGTACATGTTGTCCTGTGGGCAGAGATGGCCCAAATCGTGATTGGTGGAGGTTTTGATGTGGGCGGAGACGATCCAACTCGGGGAGTAGTTTGGTCGAGTTGGGCAGGATGTAACATGTTTTTTTAAGATTAATTTTAGTCATAACTTGAGAAAGGAAGGCGCTAGCTGAATGAAATTTGAACGTCGTACATATGAGTAACATCCCCAACCAGACTGTAAAAAGATAGCTAAAAAACAATATTTTTTACAGGCTGGTTAGGGATGTTTCGATCAAGCCAAATTGTTATACATCCCTTCATATGTACGACGTTCAAATTTCGTGCAGCTAGCACTTTCCTTTCTCAAGTTATGACTAAAATTAATCTTTAAAAAAACATGTTACTTCCTGCCCGACTCGACCAAACTACTCCCCGCTGCCTCCAGCCTCTTCAAACCCCACCGTCAATCTGACCAATCACATTTCTTGGGCCGTCTCCGCCCACATTAAGACCTCCACCAATCACAATTTGGGCCGTCTCCGCCCACATTAGGACCTCCACCAATCACGAGTAGAGCCTTCTCCGCCCACATCAAGACCTCTGTCAATCACGAGTAGAGCCGTCTCCGCCCACATCAAGACCTCTGTCAATCACGAGTAGAGCCGTCTCCGCCCACATCAAGACCTCCGTCAATCATGAGTAGAGCCATCTCCGCCCACATCAAGACCTCTGTCAATCACGAGTAGAGCCGTCTCCGCCCACATCAAGACCTCCGTCAATCATGAGTAGAGCC
>NW_013952682.1:631596-634264 GCF_001266775.1 Austrofundulus limnaeus | reverse complement strand
CCACATCAAGACCTCCACCAATCACGAGTAGAGCCGTCTCCGCCCACATTAAGACCTCCGCCAATCACGATTTGGGCCATCTCCGCCCACATCAACACCTCTGCCAATCACGATTTGGGCCATCTCCGCCTACATCAAGACCTCCACCAATCACGAGTTGAGCCGTCTCCGCCCACATTAAGATCTCCGCCAATCACGATTTGGGCCGTCTCTGCCCACAAAACAACGTGTACTGCAGAGACCCCTCCTTGTTTAGTTTTGACTCCATTTGGACTAACTGTTAAGCGTCAGAATAGTAAAACCCTGACCTCTCCATAGAACCCCACTTTAAAATGGTTCAGATGTTTTCTGCGGGTCTTGTGAACGTAACAGCAGGAAGCTTGTGGTTTTAATGACGTCTCGTTGCCTGTCTGTCCAGATGCGAGCGCACGTCAACTCCAAATGGTTCCTCTTCAGGAAGCGTGTGGATAACCTCCTTCACTTCCTCATGCCCAAGACCATCATTCCACTTTACACCATGGTGAGGAAACAGGAAACAGGAAGATGCCGTCCACGTGTCTCCTGGTCCACTCAGTTCCTTTAATGTTCTGTCTCCAGGTCACCTTCACCAGGACCAGGTACCATGAAGCTGTGCAGCGCTGGCACTGGCAGCAGAAGGTCAGCTTTAATCTTCTTTATATTTTCACAACACGGTTAACATGAGGACTGTAATTACTGTTAGTGAACTTAAAGAGTAGAAAAAAATAACCTGATGAAGCTGATTCTACATGAAAAACATTCAACCTTTAACAGGAAATAGAGATCTGACAGGTGGAGGTCCTGGTCTGTGTTTGGAGTGATGCACACCGAATGAAGAAACTAAATGTAGAAAATAAACCTCTAAAGGTTTTTATAAGATTTTCTCACAAAGTCCAGCTCATTCTTGGTGCAGGTCGGACTCCACCAGGACCGTCCCTGGTCTCTGATCTTATTTGTGGTCTTCATGGAGGATCTTAAAGGGCCTGTGACATGCTTATCCTTCAAATACAAAAAGCCAAACAAAACACTTATATTTAAGAAAATTAGCATAATACACAATTTTAGCCATTTTGTCTCATAACTGGCATATTTTTGCTTGAATTTGGCTCAGCCAAAGTGAAACAGGAAGTGACATCAAAGAGGAACTCTAAGAACAGAAACTCTCTAGACTTTGTTTATTGAAACAATCGTATTTAAACTCATCTGATAGCGACTCAAAATAATCTAAACATCAGATTCTTCTCTAATTATTGTAGCATCGCTCTGTTTACATGYAGACATTCCCCTTTGACATCACTTCCTGTTTCTTCACATGCAAATATCTCAACGATTGTTCATCTCAACGGCGTGAAATTTGTTTTGCAATATGTTATCAATGTTCTCTTTCCAAAAACACATTCACATTTATTACAAAAAACTCATGTCACAGGCACTTTAAGGCTTGGAAAACCTCAGGGTCTCGTCTTTGAAATGGGTGGAGTGACCCCCTTGGATCAGTCCGTCTCAGGTGTCCAGAGTCAGCTGAGGTGGTCCATCTGATCAGGTTTTCTCACTGCGCAGATCCAGAACTCTCTGGAGGGATTACCCTATAAATCCTCTCTGGTCTAGGAACACCCCTGATCCAGGAGCTGGTCTGGGTCTCTCTCCTGGACCTGCTGCCCTAAAATAAAGCTGTCAGTCTCCACAGAGTGAACAACAAACCTGAATCCAGTCTAATCAGTTTCRTTTTTGCTCCTGCAGGTGATAAACCTGGGCCTGCTGCTCGGTGCTGTAGGAGCAGCTGCCGGAGGCTCCTACCTGCTCGTTAAAAATCCTCCAAACATCAACAGGATCCTCGTTCACGCTGAGCATATACGGAGCAAGCTGGTGTCTCTGAAGACCTCCTGAGTCCTGCTCCAGATCTGATGAATCCTTCTCGTCTTAGTAGATTTTAATTAAACTGTCTAAGAAATAAATCTTTAATTCAGAATGACTCAGCAAAAAGCAGAGGTTTTGATTATATTCAATCAGTGATAAAAGCTTCTGGTTTGATGCCGACAGATTCTATTTATCTGAGAGTTGACGCCTGTAAGACACCTGGACTTCTCCGTCAATCTGAAGATTTTTCATTAAAGGGACCTTAAATCAAGAAGTACCAGCTGTTATGTTTGTGTTCTTTATGTACGGGATCAATCTTGTGCCAGCAGGAAGTGAATTTGAATTGCTCAGATTGAATCTGAATGTGCAGAATTTGAAATTAAATGCATTGATTTGAAAATAAATTTCACTAAATTGAAACTGAATTTAATGATTTGCAACCAATATGTGATCCATCAGGGATCACATATYGATCAGATGCTGCTGCTGACTGATCCATGATGTGATGTAAATTAGTGCTGGGCGGTATACCGTTTTGTACCGAATACCGGTCTTTATTTTCGCTATGATATGAATTTTCTGAATACCGACATACCGGTTTAAATAGTCTGAACACGTGTGGAACGTTTCGTCGCGGCCGCCAGTGAACTGTTTTCCAGGGGACACTTTTCCTCGCAGCACAGCTATGTGCATTAGCATGCTAATGTTTTTGTTGGAGCAGCTTGTTGAGGCGGCGGGTGGCGATTCCGCTGCTTATATTGACTGACGTTTAAAAAAACATCCCATTTTCGCC
>NW_013952682.1:627086-629989 GCF_001266775.1 Austrofundulus limnaeus | reverse complement strand
AAAAAAAAAAAAAAACATTTGTAATTTGATCAAACTTATTATTTTTTTGCAGCCAACAGTAAAACCCAGAGCTCGACTCGCTGCCATCCACAGTGGAAAAGAAGGATTTTATTAGACATGGAAATCCATTCATTACGTCTATTTATAAGTGACAGGTCAGGAGGTCCGGGCTGGTCCCGTCTCATCTCTTATTTAATTACAGCAGCCATCGTTTCACAGTGTCGGCTCTCGTCACACTGAACGCTGACAGAGAACACAAAGTAAAACTGAAAATAAAATCTCTTATGGACTTACAGGGACGTCTCTATGGCTGACAGGCTGAGGCTTTTCTTCTTCTAGGTCACACATTTACAGTTGGGTACCAACTAAAATAAATACAAACATGTATTCAGACAGGTTTAAACTGGTTTACTACACGTCAAAGATTTAATTAACTATAAAATAAAGTGGCATTTCTCTCCTACWTCATGTCTTTATAAACAGATTGTGTTCATCAGTATAATACAGAATACTCAGCTGAGCTGTCACCTGTGTTGAAATGTGAATTTTCAACATTTAAATCACCTGTTGTGACAAATTAAATCTGTAGTAAGTTCTACTAAACTCAAATGTTAAAGTACTTGGTTTGAAACAGCTGATGGAAAAAGTTGGTGTTTTCCTGACAGCAGTAAAYGTCTGGAGATCAGGAAGTCAGGCAGGAGTGTTTGGCTTCATGTTGAGTCATAAGGCATATTGAGCGGTGGGTATGGTGTGGTATGAGGGCCAAAACTAAGACTGTTGTACACCCAGAGGTTGCTACGTCCATGTAGCAGGAGGCTATATCTACTCCTAAAACTTTCTGATGCTAACCCCAGCTTATCCATGCTAGTCATTAGCCTCTCTGATACTAACACCAGCTTATCCATGCTAGTTACTAGCCTCTCCGATGCTAAAACCAGCTTATCCATGCTAGATGCTAGTCTCTCTGATGCTAAAACCAGCTTTTCCATGCTAGATGCTAGCCTCTCTGATGCTAAAACCAGCTTTATCCATGCTAGTTGCTAGTCTCTCTGATGCTAAAACCAGCTTATCCGTGCTAGATGCTAACCTCTCCGATGCTAAAACCAGCTTTATCCATGCTAGATGCTAGCCTCTCCGATGCTAAAACCAGCTTATCCATGCTAGTAACTAGCCACTCTGATGCTAATGCCAGCTTATCCATGCTAGTTGCTAGCCTCTCYRAYRCTAATGCCAGCTTATCCATGCTAGTTGCTAGCCTCTCTGATGCTAATGCCAGCTTATTCATGCTAGTCGCTAGCCTCTCTGATGCTAACACCAGGTTATCCATGCTGATTGCTAGCCTCTTTGATGCTAACACCAGCTTATCCATGCTAGTAACTAGCCTCTCTGATGCTAACACCAGCTTATCCATGCTAGTAACTAGCCTCTCTGATGCCAACACCAGCTAGCCTCTCTGATGCTAACACCAGCTTATCCATGCTAGTAACTAGCCTCTCTGATGCTAACACCAGCTTATCCATGCTAGTCATTAGCCTCTCTGATGCTAATGCCAGCTTATTCATGCTAGTCGCTAGCCTCTCTGATACTAAAACCAGCTTATCCATTCTAGTCGCTAGCCTCTTTGATGCTAACACCAGGTTATCCATGCTGATTGCTAGCCTCTTTGATGCTAACACCAGGTTATCCATGCTAGTCGCTAGCCTCTAATACTAATGTCAACTTATCCATTCTCGTCACTAGCCTCTCCAATGCTAACGCCAGCTTATCCATGCTAGTCACTAGCCTCTCCAATGCTAACGCCAGCTTATCCATGCTAGTCGCTAGCCTCTCTGACGCTAAAACCAGCTTATCCATGCTAGTTGCTAGCCTCTCCGTTGCTAACACCAGCTTATCCATGCTAGTTGCTAGTCTCTCCGATGTTTACCCCAACTTATACCTGCTAGTCGCTAGCCTCTCTGATGTTAATTCCAGCTTATCTATGCTAGTTGCTAGCCTCTCTGATGCTAACACAAACAAATAGTCTCCTCCTCATTACCTAGCGCCGGCCTCTCAGTTAGCGGTGTCGGCCTATCATTAATCAGCTCAATAGCTGGTTMAGGAACACATATAGCCTTCTGCTACATGGTGTAGCGACCTCTGGTTGAGCAACAGTCTTAATTTTAGCCATCATACCACGTCATACGGCAGGAGGACAGGGAGTCCGGTTCTCGTGGATCACAGAGGTCTCACTTGGATGACGTTGACCTGGGTCGAAGCTCCGGCCTTGGAGGTCAGGTCGAACTGCTGGAGGTCGTCACTGGTGATGATGAAGACGATGGAGGAGGAGTTGAAGGTGACCCTCTTCTTGGGCCGCTCCTTGCTGTCACACGTGCTGGACACCACGATGGGCCTGACGGGGCGCTGGGCCGGGGTCAGGGGGCGCTCCTTCAAGTTGTGCTGGAGCCACGATATCCTCGAGCACAGCAGCTGCAGGAAGCAGCGTCGGAACTGGGAGAGAAGAAGACACGAGGAAGAGATTGAAGAGATCAAATCCTGCTGTGAACCCCGTCAGGACTGCAGGAGACTCGAACCTTTCTGCTCATGAACACGTAGATGAGCGGGTTGTACGCCGTGCTGGACTTGGCGAAGAACGAGGGGATGATGGCCAGCGTAGGGGAGACCACGCTGGTCCTGCTGAAGGCCTCCATCATGGACACCACGGCGTAGGGCGTCCAGCACACCAGGAAGCAGGAGATCATCAGGAGGAACATGGCCGCCACCTTCTTCTCGTAACGCAACATCTTGATGATCTGAAGCGTCTGGAGGTCTTCGATGGAGCGAAGCTGCCAGACACAGAGGAGGTGAAGATCTTTTTATTAAGACTTTATAGGTTCAGGCAATATTAACAAAAATATATATATATT
>NW_013952682.1:623050-625304 GCF_001266775.1 Austrofundulus limnaeus | reverse complement strand
CTCGCACAGAGGACCTATCCACATCATCATTTACCCAGAATGCTTTGTGTGGAAATAAAATGGCTCAGTCCGTGTTAAAACATATTTTTAAAAATTTACAAAACTAAACAGACTGCAGTATTTTTACAGTCTTTATTTTTCCGTTAAAATAAATGTTTATTAAATAAAGTCTAATGTTACAACTAATCATGGATCCTTTTAAACTGCATAATAATCAAGATCACAAATGTCACAAATATTTGTGGTTCATCTTTTGGTCAGTATCTCCTACAGCACACGGCAGAATAAAACTCTCAGCTTCCATCCATTTGGATCCATGCGACTTGTCTTTTTCCCCTTGAGAGTCGGGTCAGAACACGAGGTAATAACAGCCAGCGCTCAGAAACAACATGGCAGCAGCTCAATGACAAACAGAGACACTGCAGATCAGATATAACCTTCAGCTGAAGCACCAGAGAGGATGTGATTAGTCCCAACACTCTATTTTTATTCATGAACTCGCAGGGCCCGCCTCTTTACGCCTCGGTCTGACGGCTTTCAGATCCATCTCTGATGAAGCGGGCCAACGCTCGGTGTGACGCTCCACACAATCCTGATGTTCTCTTTGAAGATTCTCCCCAAAGTGCTGCGATGTGAGACGACTCCTCCTCAGGGAATCGAGCTCGCGCCTCCGTGGAAAAGAGCAGCTCACACCTCCAGCAAGACGAAATATTTTAGAGATGAAACTGACGCAGGAAACATGTAGGTCATCTGACTTCAGCTGCCATTTATTAGCTATTAGAGCATTTTATTTCTTTAGATGTTCTCAAGAAATGTTCTAAAGTGTGTTTTTGTAAGAATTATTACTTTTTTTTTAGATTTATTCATTTCATTTAAGAAACAAATTCACATAAAACAAAAAATACTAATTAAATTAAATGAAAGGCAGCAAAAGAAGAAAAATATCTTATAACTGCCCCTATTTTTCAAAAATAATATTAATTTCAAACCATAAAATTTCAATTAATTAATTAATTTTCAACATAAAGAGACTATCAATGTTTTTTATGCAGGACGAGCAATWAGACAAAAGAATGCTCCAGTTAAAAAAGCTTCAAATATCTCCTGATTTGACTTGTTGCTTCTGGTTTTACTGAATAAATCAGCAGATCTCACCCTTCTGACGGTGTGGAGGATGTTCCCGTAGCAGTAGACCATGACCCCAACAGGCACAAAGAAACACGCCAGGAGGAAGAGGAGGATGAAGGAGGCGTCGTTCGGGTCTTTAGAGGTCCAGTCCAGGGAGCAGCCCAGCTGGTGGATCTCCAAGGTGTAGCGGTTCCAGCCGAGCAGCGGAGCCCCCGTCCAGGCCAGGGAGTACAGCCAGATGTGGCCGATGGCTCGCCACGCCCACGGGAAGTCCACCACCTGGGCGTGGACCACCCGCATGTAGCGCTCGTAAGCTAGCGCCGCCAGGGTCATGATGGAGACGATGCCTGCAGAGGACCACCAAGATCACCTGGGTCACCGGATCACACTCTTTATGGGCTCAGACATTAGCTAAAAGCTAATGTAGCAACAGGGCAGCTAAAAGTTAAAGTAGCAAAAGGGCAGCTAAAAGCCAAAGTATCAACAGAGCAGCTAAAAGCCAAAGTATCAACAAAGCAGCTAAAAGCTAAAGTAGCAACAGGGCTGCTAAAAGTTACAGTATCAACAGAGCAGCTAAAAGCTAAAGTATCAACAGGCAGCTAAAAGTTACAGTAGCAACAGAGCAGCTAAAAGCTAAAGTATCAACAGAGCAGCTAAAAGCCAAAGTATCAACAGAGCAGCTAAAAGCCAAAGTATCAACAGAGCAGCTAAAAGCTAAAGTAGCAACAGGGCAGCTAAAAGTTACAGAAGCAACAGGGCTGCTAAAAGCCAAAGTATCAACAGAGCAGCTAAAAGCTAAAGTAGCAACAGAGCAGCTAAAAGCTAAAGTATCAACAGAGCAGCTAAAAGCTAAAGTATCAACAGAGCAGCTAAAAGTTACAGTAGCAACAGAGCAGCTAAAAGCTAAAGTATCAACACAGCAGCTAAAAGCTAAAGTATCAACACAGCAACTAAAAGCTAAAGTATCAACACAGCAGCTAAAAGCTAAAGTATCAACAGAGCAGCTAAAAGCTAAAGTATCAACAGGCAGCTAAAAGTTACAGTAGCAACAGAGCAGCTAAAAGCTAAAGTATCAACACAGCAGCTAAAAGCTAAAGTATCAACAGAGCAGCTAAAAGCTAAAGTA
>NW_013952682.1:621812-623040 GCF_001266775.1 Austrofundulus limnaeus | reverse complement strand
AGCTAAAGTATCAACAGAGCAGCTAAAAGCCAAAGTATCAACAGAGCAGCTAAAAGCCAAAGTATCAACAGAGCAGCTAAAAGCCAAAGTATCAACAGAGCAGCTAAAAGCTAAAGTAGCAACAGGGCAGCTAAAAGTTACAGAAGCAACAGGGCTGCTAAAAGCCAAAGTATCAACAGAGCAGCTAAAAGCTAAAGTAGCAACAGAGCAGCTAAAAGCTAAAGTATCAACAGAGCAGCTAAAAGCTAAAGTATCAACAGAGCAGCTAAGCTAAAGTAGCATAAAAAGACAAAACGAAGCCAGTAGCTTCATAGAACAAAGTTTTTGAAGGAAGTTATAAAGTTATAAAATCCCAGTGTTTCTTTGAGTAACATATAGTATTTATATAGTAATATTTGTAAATAAAGTTATAWATATCAAAAATGACCAAAGTTTTAAAGCTAAAATCAGAACAGCCATCTCCTAGATGAGCTGAACATTTTGATATTTGAACAGCTAAAGTAGCACAGGTTCTGCAGAAACAGTTGGATTATAAAGAGCTGAAGCTACTTATCTTTAAATAAAACCGTTCATCTGCAGGCTTTTATTTTGAAATTCTGTATGAACTTTAATCTATCAGCTGCTGCAGTTCTGCTGGCCGACGGTGGAGACAGACAGGTTCTTCGGCTCATGTGGAACAGAGGACAGAGCAGGTAAAGGACATGAGGACACTGTCCTGCTGAAACAAGCCTGAAGGTTGTTCTAACGAGCTCCTTATCAGCATCACTTCCTGGACCAAACTCTGCCAGGTCCTCAAGCTCTGCATCACTAAATACACTTTAAATAAAATGTTCACTTTTAAATAAAACAGCTAAAGTCGTCCACAGCTGAAAACAAGCAGCCAAAGATGTTTTTATTTTAAGCCATGAAGCCATGTTCTACAGATTAACAACAAAAACCTTTTCCTGCAGCTCATCGTGAAGGACAGAGGGTTAACTCTGTCCTGACATTTATTTATTTTAACTTCTGCACAAATAAACAGCTTTTAGAACACTAATTGGTTCATTTCTGCTCCCTTAAAAACACAAAATATATATTTTTATGCATTTAAATTTAAATTTATTTAAAAGGACAACACACATGAATATAAATGCGCTGGAATTAGCACAACAGCTAAATTTCATCCGTAGTCCTGAGCGTTTATAAATATAAAATACTAAAACTAATAACTGTGTGAATGCTGAGTCAG
>NW_013952682.1:618325-621606 GCF_001266775.1 Austrofundulus limnaeus | reverse complement strand
AAATTACTGAGTACATGTACATAAAATAACACATCTTGTTCCGTTTTACTATTTTTATTTACATTTTTATGTTAAATTGAACAAATTGTACGTTTTAGCACCAATTTTGATACTTTTAGCTGTTGTCGTATAATTATTTAGCTATTATTCATTTAAGGTTTAGTTACAGTTTCATAAGTCTTTTTAACCAGTAAATTTGCTTTAGCTGTTTTAGCTGATATTTACCTGGTTTTAGCATTTAGTTTGTTTTAACAATTTTAGCCTCTATGTACGTATGGTTTGTTATATTTAGCTTTACGCTACTGTTTAGTCATGTTTTGCAACAATTTTACCAAATTTATTGAAGTTTTATGTAGAATTTTGCTCATTTTATTTTTAGCATTTTTATCGTAAAGATTTAGCTGCTCTTTAGTCAATTTTAGCTTTTGTTGTTTTATGTTTGTTTTGTTTTCCCAATTTTTGTTTCTACCTACAGAAGATGTATTTTTACTTTTAGTACCTGATGTATATTTCTCCTTTACTAAGAACTTAACTTTTAGCTGCCGTTTGCTAATTTTAGCTACTTTTTTAGAACTTCTWGCTGTAGTTTACAGTTTATTTGATTGTATATTTTAGCTGTGGTTTTAACACTAAATTGTGGCTATAATTGTATAAATTTAATTTTTATTTGTTTTGATTTGTTCAGTTTACACAGTTAGCATTAGGCTGTAATTTAGCAGAAAATGCTAATTTATGAATTTTAAACTCTTTTAACTTAATATGTTGGTAAAGTCTCCATGTAAACAAGTTTTTCTAACATTTAAAACATTTATTTACAGATAATTAGCGCTCAGAAAGAGGCAGTTTTTCCGTAAACAAACATTTTTAGCGGACTTCCGGACCCACCGAACAGGCTGTTGCTGAAGCCGTCCCACGCGCACGTCGCGCGGCTCCACGTCCAGCGGCCTCTGACGCACGAGGCGAAGGTGAAGTTGACCCCGATGATGGAGACCAGGAAGTCGCTCAGGCTGATGTTGACCAGCAGCAGGTTCGTCGGGGTCCGGAGCCTCTTGAACCTGCAGTACAGAACCAGAACCAGCGCGTTGTTCCAGAACCCGAACACCCCGATGGTTCCGATGGTGAGAGCCAGAAGTTTGTAGGTTCCGACGGTGAAGACATGCTGCTGCTCCGCCGCCGCCGGACCTCTGTCGGTTCTGGTGTCGTTGGCCGGATTCATGGCGCGGGCACAAACTCCGGGTCCGGTACCGGGTCCTGCATGCTGCGRGGCGCGCGACTCATTCAAACCAGCACCGCAGCTCGCGGAGAACTGGGTCAGTAGACCGGCGTCAAGTCCACCGGAACACAGAGGAGCCACTTCCGCTCATCTCCTTCAAAATAAAAGACACATAAGGTTTATGTTTGTTAGCAAAATATCTCACAAACCCTTTGACAGATGTTAATGAAACTCACAGTAATTAATCAATGGATGAACATCTACAAGTGTTTAACTTTTAGAGTCAAATGGATTTAAGATGGYCGCCACAGCTGCTTGGATTCAAAAAATGCAAAATTATTTTTAACTCACTAATTTTAACAGATATTAAGCTGAAATTTAGTGTGTTTGTAGCTGAGACTGATCCCAGTATATGTTCTGAGCAACAACAGAATGCTTAAGATCGTTGCTTATTTTTTTATTTCCAATTTGAAGTTCACTTTGTTTGTTAGCAAAATATCTCCTGAACCACAGGATAGGTTTTGATTAAACCTTCAAACAGTAATTACTGTGTGTAAATCTACAACTGGTTTAAACTTGGTTCAAGATGGCCGCCTCAGCCAATTGGACTTAGAAAACAAACGCAGTTGTTGGTCAGCCTGTTTTAGATTTTGACTTAAAATGAAAAACTATCCTTTTTTAAATAGAAAATGATCTGTTATGAGGGGCAGTGGCTGATATGAAAAAATGCTGGGCTTTATTTTTTTATTAATTTTTTTTGATTGATTGATACTTTATGTATTTCATTAAATAACAAAATAACTCTATACAATAGAAAACAAAGAAAATACATTACACAAATCAAAAATCAAACTAAAATCAAAGGTAGCAGAAGAAGACTAAATCTTATGTCTGCCCCTTTTCACAGTATCTCTGTTTTTACAGGTTAATGCTGAACGTGCATTGCTATCGGAGGCTTTTATTTTGAAATCAAAWCCTCACCGTAACATCCGGTGTTTGACATGAATCTAGGTGAAATAACTTTAACCCTGACAGGCTGTAGATGTAGTTTAAAGGTCTCTTCAGTTGCAACTCATTTAAAATCCAGTCAAATTATATCTGATAAAATCTCCTTAAAGGGATATTTTCAAACTTCTTAAACATGAAATTATCGTTTTGTAATAAAAGGTCAGTTTGGAGRAATAAACTTCACGTGACATTTCAAACATTTTCTCTCACATCCTCCTTTTGTCCACAGAGAAATGACAAYGAGAGGAAATTTAATTTGTTTGCTTTTGACCTGGATCCTCTGCTSCAACCTTCAGGTTGGTTCAAAATAACATTTTTCTCTCAAAGAACACAGAAAACTGGTTAATAAAATGTCAAACAACTCTTTGATCTCCTCGTTGTTCTGTTTGAAAATGTGAAAAGTCCTTCACTGCTGTGATATTTTACTGACAGGCCTGTGGAGCAGAATCTCGTTAGTGTAATTGCTGATTAATTGAGGTGTCCCTCGTTAGCAGGACCACTAATGATCGTCCTGACAGTCGGTTCTGTTTGAATGAAACATGTTTCCTGTGTGAGCTGCAGGCCGGAGCTCCACATTTATCTGCATCCKTTTGTATTTTCTGATTCCCTGAAGCTGCTGCGCTTCTCTGAGGAACACCAGCTGAGCTGCAGAGTCGTAACAAACCGAGTTGTTGGTGAAAAGAACCGTTTTATCACTTTTATCAAGCTGCAGAACTTCTCTGGAGCTCTGAGCAAAACAACATGAAGATAAACGTTAAAAACGAGTGCTGAACAATGGAAATATTTGCTAAAATAACACCAATAATTASATGTAAGCAATGGTGTAAGCAGCTAATTTCCTGATTAGTGCTTTAGGGCTTTTGCTAATTTCTTAATTCATTAGTGCATTAGCACTTGCTAAATTTATAACCACTAATTGACATATTCTGCACACAGAAAATATTCTCATGTTGACTCTGTGGAATGTTCCATAGGTCAGCTGGGGTTTTAGTGCTTTAGAATTAGGGGACCTAAATATTAAAGTTAGTGCTTTAGAATTAGGGGACCTAAATATTAAAGT
>NW_013952682.1:611940-617021 GCF_001266775.1 Austrofundulus limnaeus | reverse complement strand
ACTTATGAAACTGTAACTAAACCTTAAATGAATAATAGCTAAATAATTATAAAACAGCAGCTAAAAGTATCAAAACTGGTGCTAAAATGTACAATTTGTTCAATTCAACATAAAAATGTAAATAAAAATAGTAAAACGGAACAAGATGTGTTATTTTATGTACATGTACTCAGTAATTTACTGCAGAAAAGATGAAATATAATTAGTTTTTAATAAACCTTTATTTTACCTAGAAAGACATTAAAAACAGGTTCTTATTTACCTTTCTTATTTAGTTAAATATTGCAGATTATCCTTTATTTAAACAAATATTTTATCATGTAAGGGGCTAATAATAGAGTAACTTGGAAAAAGATTAATTGTAAAAACTATACAGAAGAAACTTTAAATGCTGAGTCAGCGTTTAAAGTTTCTTCTGTATAGTTTTTATCATCTATAAATATAAAATACTAAAACTAATAACTTTACTAGTTTTAGTATTTTATATTTATAGATGCTCAGGACAACGGATGAAATTTAGCTGTTGTGCAAATTCCAGCACATTTAAMTTCACGTGTGTTGTCCTTTTAAATAAATTTAGATTTAAATGCATAAAAATATATATTTTGTGTTTTTAAGGGAGCAGAAATGAACCAAGTCACCATAACCACAGAACTGGATGTAACTAAGTGAAGGTTTCTGCCTTAGTGAAAAGAAAATGATCAACCATAACTCATTATTCCTTGAATCTCCTGACTGTCCTAAAAGTCCTGCACAGTTTCCAGCTGGTTTCCTCCAGAGGACATCTGATCAGCCAGCGGCTCGGCTGTTTAAATACCAGAAACGGGCCGTGGTCCAGTTCCTCCCAGAAGGCTTTCCATCGTCTCCTCTCTGAGGGATTAACTCAGCCGATGATGGGAACTTTGCAGCTTTAAAAAAAGAAACGTTTTTACATCCTCTCACCTTTTCTGTTGCTGCGAAAAAGTTTTTGCACTTTAAAGCTCGATGTTGGCTTTTTGTGTTCTCTGTGGCTGAAAAATAAATGTTTGTGATAAAACAAGGAGACAGTGGTTGTTCTTCCTCCGTGTGGCTGCAAAGTGAGGAGCTGTGCTGTCAGGTTGAATCAGAAGCTTGTGCGGGGYCAGAGCAGACATGTTGGTGTTTGTCTCTGTGATGACACAACGTCAGCGAATCTCTGCTGAAATCTGCTTCCTCTAACATTTCACCAGACCTGAGACTAATCCCATGTGCTGCAGCAAGGGCATCCAGAATTAAAGAGTAATCACCGTGAGTCAGCACGCCGCTCCAATTCTGCCAAATTCAAGAAATAATCTTTTAATTGGATTCAGAGGAGCGACCTGCAGATTAACACACTAACCTTCGTGGTGGGGCCTCATTGAGTTATTATGAATAATTCATTCCAACAAACCCGATCGTGTCCTCACAGTAATTGGACAATGCTGGAACCAGAGCTGGGGCAGAACGGGACCGTCTCTCAGGTCGAATGTCATCCCTGGAGGTTTCCTTTAAAAGACTCAAATTAAGCAGCCCAGAACGAGGATTAAATTAGTTTTAAATAATAATCAGGTTATGGATGATCAGCAAAATGTCTTCAGATCCATCAGATTCTCTCATCTGGACTTTCTGTCTGTTCTTCATGTCCAAACGTCTGCAGTTCCTTCAGGTTGGTCCTGCTTGTGTCCAACAGTCTTTAAATCAAGCCTCAGACGGACTGAGGTCTGAGCTGGCAGTAGACCAGTCCAGGACCTCTAACTGGACCTCCTTAAACCAGTGGAGCTCTGCTTCAGCAGGGTGTTATGGGTCAAGATGGACATCTGTCCAGGTCTCTGATCTTTGCAAGAATTTCTCTGTAATTTTGCTCCAATCGTCTTTGCTCCAGTTTCTCCTTGTTGATGAAAAACAGCCCCAAAGCATGATGCTGCCACCACCGTGCTTCATGATGAGAATAGACTGAAGGCTGGATGGATGCTTGGTTGGTTGGTTGGTTGGACATATAGTTGGTTGGATGAATGGTTTGATGGATGTTGGATGGTTGCTTTGATGGATGGGTGGTTGGTTTTAGTTGGTTGGTTGGTTGGTTGGTTGGTTGGTTGGTTGGTTGGTTGGTTAATTGTATAGTTGGTTGGTTGGTTGGTTGGTTGGTTAGTTGGTTGGTTGGTTGTTTGGTTGGTTAATTGGATAGTTGGTTGGTTGGTTCGATAGTTGATTAGTTGGTTGGATAATTGGTTGGTTGGATAGTTGATTGGTTGGTTGGTTAATTGGATAGTTGGTTGGTTGGTTGGATAGTTGGTTGGTTGGTTGGTTAGTTGTTTGTTTGGTTGGTTAGTTAATTGGATAGTTGGTTGGTTGGTTGGATAGTTGATTAGTTGGTTGGATAGTTGGTTGGTTGGTTGGATAGTTGGTTGGTTGGTTGGTTGGTTGGTTGGTTGGTTGGTTGGTTAATTGGATAGTTGGTTGGTTGGTTGGATAGTTGATTAGTTGGTTGGATAGTTGGTTGGTTGGTTGGATAGTTGGTTGGTTGGTTGGTTGGTTGGTTGGTTGGTTGGTTGGTTGGTTAATTGGATAGTTGGTTGGTTGGTTGGATAGTTGATTGTTTGGTTGGACAGTTGGTTGGTTGGATAGTTGATTGGTTGGTTGTATAGTTGCTTGGTTGGTTGGTTGGTTAATTGGATAGTTGGTTGGTTGGTTGGTTGGTTGGTTGGTTGGTTGGTTGGTTGGTTGGATAGTTGATTGGTTGGTTGGTTAATTGGATAGTTGGTTGGTCGGTTGGTGTGTTTGGTTGGTTGGTTGGTTGGTTGGTTGGTTTGATGGTTGGTTGGTGTGTTGTTTGGTTGGTTGGTTAGTTGGATGGTTGGTTGGTTGGTTGGTTAGTTGGATGGTTGGTTGGTTGGTTAGCTGGATAGTTGGTTGGTTGGTTGGATAGTTGGTTGGTTGGTTGATTTGATAGTTGGTTGGTGTGTTGTTTAGTTGTTTGTTTGTTTGGTTGGTTAGTTGGATGGTTGGTTGGTTGGTTTGCTGGTTAGTTGGTTGGTTGGTTGGTTGGTTGGTTGATTGGTTGGTTGGTTGGTTGATTGGTTTGATAGTTGGTTGGTGTGTTGTTTGGTTGTTTGGTTGGTTGGTTGGTTGTATGGTTAGTTGGTTGGTTGTGTAGTTGGATAGTTGGTTTGTTGGTTGGTTGGTTGGTTAGCTGGATGGTTGGTTGGTTAGTTGGATAGTTGGTTGGTTGGTTGGTTGGTTGGTTGGTTGGTTGGTTGGTTGGTTGGTTGGTTGGTTGGTTGGTTGGTTGGTTTGATGGTTTGGTCTTTGTATAATTCTGTGTTTTTCTTGGATGAATGAAGATTATTATACATAAATCCTTTAGACTGGACCCAGGGTCCTGACAGTCAGGTCCTGACAGAGCAGATTCTGGTCCTGACAGAGTCTGTTCCTGACAGAGTCTGGTCCTGGAAGCCTCCTGGTTTCTCGAGTGTTGTTGGATGACAGAAGAGGAAGCAGGAGAGGTGGGTCAGACGCTCTCAGGAGAATCAGCTTCCAGCTCTCATGGAGAAATGGTTTGTATTGATTTGGAGGCAGACAACAGGCAGCTCTGCTCCTTCAGTCATCCTTCATTCAGCTTCTGTCTGTTTCTCATTAAATCACAGGTAAACTGCAGACTGTAAATGTTGGTTCTGATTTACCTGAAACTAAACAGAAAACTTTACTGTGAAATTTCTGTAAATGAAATAATCTGAACAAATTCTGCTGAGGCTAAAAATACTCATCCTGATCTCACATGTGTGCAGAAAGCTGTTAGGGGCAAATCACAACAAACAAATAGCTTCAGATAAGTGTGTGTGTGTGTGTATGTGCGCACGCGTGTGCACGTGTGTGCCAGAGCTCATTAGAAGTGTGAAGCTGGCAGCTCCAGCAGGGGTCTGACTTTTATTTGTCTCTCCTTTTCTTGTGCAGATAACCACCTCGGTCTGAGTGTGATGGAGGAGGACGAGGAGGACGAGGAGGAGGAGGAGGAGGAGGAGGAAGGAGACGACAGAAAGCTCAGAACATCAGAACTAATGAATGCAGATAAAAATCCTCCCTGCTGTCTCTGACCACGGCTGCTTGTCTCACTGATCTCCAGCATCAGCAGCAGGATCAACACTGAGTTCTTCAGCTGCAGAGTTTCTCCCTCAGGACCACATTTTATTGTAAACTCTTCATCCTGAACGTCCCTCAGRGGCTGATGCTTGGTGTGAAGCAGGTGCACGCATGGAGGAGTAGAGGTGTCTAAAGTTTGTTTTAACAAAATAAAAGTTGCTCAGAATAAAAACCGACGCAGGTGGTTTGAAGCTAAAATCACTGATTCAAACAGCTTCAAGTCTCAGAACATCTCTYTGACATGAAGCGCATGAAATCATTTTGACAAATTTATTACCAGGRCTGTTGTGCAGATGTAGGTCGAACAGAACATCACAAAACTTGTTTAATTTGGTGTTGGAATCGTCACGCAGCCTGCACACAAACACACACCGGCTCGTCTGATTGGTGGAGGCTCACCTCCCACTCAGGGTCATGAGACGTGAGTGGAATGACAAAGATGAAGTCTCGTCTGTGGAAACGAGACGTTGGGTTCATGATAAATGGTTTTATCAGCTGCAGGTGGGCTCACCTGACTGACAGAAGCTTCTGTATTTATGTTGGAAAACTTCTGTCCGCCTGTCTCCTGTGGGGTTCCTCAGGGCACGATCCTCGGTCCCCTCCAACTAGCCAGCTTATCCATGCTAGTTGCTAACCTCTCTGATGTTAACGCCATCTTATCCATCCTAGTTGCTAGCCTCTCCTATGCTAATACTAGCTTATTGATGCTAGTCACTAGCCTCTTCGATCTTAATACCAGCTTATCCATGCTAGTCGCTAGCCTAAACTATGCTAATGCCAGCTTATCCATGCTAGTTGCTAACCTTTCTGAAGCAAACGCCAGCTTATCCATGTTAGTTGCTAGCCTCTCCTATGCTAAAACTAGCTTATTGATGCTAGTTGCTAGCCTCTTCAATCTTAGGCTGTGTCCAATACGGCAGGCCTGGTCCTCCGGAGGACCCAGACTA
>NW_013952682.1:608624-610682 GCF_001266775.1 Austrofundulus limnaeus | reverse complement strand
GGGACAAGGATGGAGGATTGAAGATGGGAGGAGGATGAAGGGTTGAAGAGGAGGGAAGAGGAGGGATGAGGATGGAGGATTGAAGACAGAGAGGAGGATGGAGGGTTGAAGAGGATGGAGGAGGATTGAAAAGGAGGAACAAGGATGGAGGATTGAAGATGGGGAGGAGGTTGTAGAATTGAAGAGGAGGGATGAGGATTGAAAACGGAGAGGAGGATGGAGGATTGAAGACGGGGGAGGAGATTGTAGGGTTGAAGAGGAGGGAGGGAGGAGGATTGAAAAGGAGGGACAAGGATGGAGGATTGAAGACAGGAGGAGGATGGAGGGTTGAAGAGGAGGGAAGAGGATTGAAGAGGAGGGATGAGGATGGAGGATTGAAGATGGAGAGGAAGATGGAGGGTTGAAGAGGAGGGAGGAGGATTGAAAAGGAGGGACAAGGATGGAGGATTGAAGATGGAGAGGGGGATGGAGGATTGAAGATGGGAGGAGGATGGAGGATTGAAGATGGGAGGAGGTTGGAGGATTGAAGATGGGAGGAGGATGGAGGATTGAAGACGGAGAGGAGACTGGAGAATTGAAGATGGGAGGAGGATGGAGGATTGAAGACGGGAGAAGGTTGGAGGATTGAAGACGGGAGGAGGATGGAGGATTGAAGACGGGAGTAGGATGGAGGATTGAAGACGGGAGGAGGTTGGAGGATTGAAGATGTGAGGAGGATGGAGGATTGAAGACGGGAGGAGGATGGAGGATTGAAGACGGGAGGAGGATGGAGGATTGAAGATGTGAGGAGGATGGAGGATTGAAGACGGGAGGAGGATGGAGGATTGAAGACGGGAGGAGGATGGAGGATCGAAGAGGAGGGATTAGGATGGAGGAAAAGTATGGTGGAGGTTGAAGAAGAGGATGGAGGATGGAAGAGGAACTATTGGTGCAAAATGGTTTTATAAATCAGTTTTACAGAATGTGATTAATCATATTTCTGACTTCAGATCCTTCAGGTTTATTCTCTGACCTTTGACCTCTCACCTGAACTTTCAAACACTTGTTTGCATTTCATCCTSTCCTAATAAATAAAAAAGCAGCCTGAATAATTCATCAGCTGTAAACACTCCTGAGTCTGCAGGTGAACGTCTGACTGAATCTTAAACGGCGCAGGTCAGAAAGCGTCCAGAAGAGCTTAGTGTGTAATTACTGCTTAGTGTGTAATTACTGCTTAGTGTGTAATTACTGCTTAGTGTGTAATTACTGTTGACATCATCTGAAGCTGGTCATGTGTGTTCATTAACATCCATTAAAGGCCTGGAGGATTAGAACTCAGCAGATGTTCTTAATGCTTCTGTTTAAAGAGGATAAAATGCATTAAAGATTGAAATACTGAGTGTTTTGATACTTTACCTTGAGTAAGAAGTATTTATAGTATCTATAGATGTGTAGTTAGATTTATGAGGTTCAGTAAATGTGACTGATGGCTGACTGGATGAGACAGAGTCAGGTTTCTAATTATAATTTCTGGACACGCAGCTGCTGTCGTAGAAAAGCCCTGAGCTCTGTGACGGTGACAGATCTGACACAATATGRAAATGATGTTGTGACACTCGGGTGTTTGTTGTTGTTTTTTTTAGATTAATCTGCACTCACATCGATTGCATTGTGTTCCTCAGTCCTCGTCTTCTGTCCTCGTCCTCTTYACAGCCTGCAGAGATATTTAGATGACTTCATTAATCCTCGGAGGAAATTAGATCATCACGGCTCCTGAAGATCAGACTCAACTCAGGAGTTAAATAAATAAATAAATAAATAAATAAATAAATAAATAAATAAATACGTTTAAATCAAGTTCTGTTTTTTATAGTTTAGTTGTGTTTCTGTAGTTGTAGCTGGTCGATGTGAACACCAGGTGGCAGATTAGACTCAAAAATCCTTCATTAAAATGACTTCTGTTTGTTCTCAGATAGAAACTCCTTGATCTTTTAAAGGTTTTAGAAAATCACAATATGTGTGTGTGTGTGTGTGTGTGTGTGTGTGTGTGTGTGTGTGTGTGTGTGTGTGTGTGTGTGT
>NW_013952682.1:603632-606858 GCF_001266775.1 Austrofundulus limnaeus | reverse complement strand
TGTATGTATGTATACATAATGTATATTTGTATATATGTATATATAATGTATATATGTATATATAATGTATATATGTATATATATATGTATTAGCAGAGAATAATAAATAGTAATTATCCATTTATACTCCTATAAAATTGGTGCTGATTTCTGATGAGGTTACAGTGACCTGACATTGATTTTGTGTGTTTTTCATCTTCATCCTCAGCTGTTGGAGCCATGTTTGCCAGGCTGGCTTTGTGCTCTCGCCTGCCACCTAAAATCCGGCTGACAAATGTGTGTCTAACATCCAGCAGAACATATTCCCAGACTAAATGTAAGTAATCCTCTCCAAAACTCACAACCCTCACATCCTCCCAGTCCACCTCTACAGCTGGAGTTACCTTTGGTACACAACTTGTAAAAATACAGGTGCATAAAACAAATACTTTGGCAAAGAACTCCATAGTGCGTTGAGAGCTTTCAGCACTTTTCAGAAAAATGTCCCAGAAGTTTCACAACAAGATAAAAATTGCGTTGTTTTTTGTTTTTTTTTACCTGTAGCTGCCCGCGGAGTCAGCCTGTCAAAATAAAAGCAGAAACCTGTGACTGTTCAGTGCGAGAACTTCCTGTTTAGTGATGTGGTGCYGAGATGACACGTTGATTTCTTTCAGTTTTCCTCCCGCGTCCCCACGGGAAGTCCTTCGCCCACCGCAGCGAGCTGAAGCAGGCCAAGCGGATCGTGGTGAAGCTGGGCAGCGCCGTGGTGACGCGCGGGGACGAGTGCGGCCTGGCACTGGGCCGGCTGGCCTCCATCGTGGAGCAGGTGACGAGAGGCACGAGTCGGGCGTGGCCTTGGCAGCGACGCGGTGTAACGAACCTGTGTGTGTGTGTGTGTGTCTGTCAGGTGGCCATGCTGCAGAACCAAGGCAGGGAGATGATGATCGTTACGAGTGGAGCCGTGGCGTTCGGGAAGCAGCGACTCAGACACGAGATTCTTTTGTCTCAGAGCGTCAGACAGGCGTTACACTCCGGACAGAACCAACTCAAAGATATTGTGATTATGCTTCAACTCGCAGATTTATAAACGTTTTTCACAATTCGATTAGTCACCTTTAATTTTCTCCTCAGTCGGTTCCAGTTCTGGAGGCCAGAGCGTGTGCAGCTGCAGGACAGAGCGGTYTGATGGCGTTATATGAAGCCATGTTTACCCAGTACAGCATCTGCACTGCACAGGTGAGGACCCGGGCTTTGGTTCTGAGCAAAACACTCACAGAGGACAACTTAGTGTCTGTGACATCAAAATAATTTAATAATACAAATGCATTTTTGGAAAGAAAACACTGAGAACATTTTACAAAATAATTTTCATGCTGCTGAGATGAACAGTTGTTGAGATATTTGCATGTGAAGTAACAGGAAGTGATGTCAAAGGGGAATGTCTGCATTTGAATAGAGCTAAGCTAAAATGCTCAACAGCCCAGACTGTGGAGAGGAGTCTGAGGTTTTAGATTATTTTGAGTCGTTATCAGACAGAAACAAAATAAAAGTCAGTGTTCAGATCATAATGTTTCAACAAACAAAGACCAGAGAGTTGTTTTCTTTAAGGAGTTCCCCTTTGATGTCACTTCCTGTGTCCCTTTTGCCGAGCMAAWTTCAAAAGAAAATAGCCCAGTTATGTGTCTAAATGGGTAAAATAATGTGTGGTGTGCCAAGTTTCTTAAATAWAACAAAGTTTTCTTTGACTTTTTGTATCTGAAGGATAAGCAYGTCATTTAAAAAGTCACTAACTTATTTGTGTCTCGTTGTTCAGATTTTGGTCACGAATCTGGATTTTCACGACGAGCAGAAGCGTCGCAACCTGAACAGCACGCTGCACGAGCTGCTCCGGATGAACATYGTGCCCATCATCAACACCAACGACGCCGTCGTCCCCCCCCCTGTCCCCAACAGTGACCTGCAGGGGGTAAATGTGGGTACCGGGTGTCGGGCGAGCTGGGAATGCTAAAGAGGGACGTGCATAACTTCACACAGCTGCTAACACGAGTTGTGACTGATGAGCTCTAATCAGTAAAATGTTTTCATATTTATTTGTTTTGTGTTGCAGGTAATAAGCATAAAAGATAACGACAGCTTGGCCGCACGACTTGCTGTTGAAATGAAAGCTGATCTTCTTATTGCGCTGTCTGAYGTTCAAGGTAAAATAAAAAAAGAAGTTGATTATTTGTTTCCTTAAACTAACTATTGTTTTGGTACCCCTTTAAAATAATTCTCCCCTTATAGATGACTCATATAGATAGATTAATTCTTCTGTAAACACTTTATAAATCATTAATAAGTGCTTATTATGCATTAAGGACAAGAAAGAGACAAAACTCTCTGGTTCCTTGCCAAATAGTGAGCCAAATCATTTCATGTACATATTACATCTAAAGGTTCTTATTAAACATTTCAGACTACCTTGTAAGCACAGTAATGTATTGGAAACACATATTTTACATAAAATATTGTTCTGTATACATTATACATATCCACAACTATCAAAATGAGCCTTATTGTTTAGTGTAAAACAGTACAATATAGGGATGTATGACAGTTATCGGCCCGATATCATAACAAACAGAACCGATCATATATGTATATGTTTGCCAGCGGCGGTGAGTGCGTTTCTTTATTTTTATCCTTTTTGGTCAAGCCGCTTCCCATCCGGCACGGCCCGAGCAACGTTCAAATGGTGTCAGAAAAAACAAGTTTCTCACTAGAAAAATAATTACAGTACCCCGTGCTGAAAAGCAACCAGTCATTTTAAGAATTATTTATACTATTTTACCAATTAACCATCTATGTTACACTCAAACTGTATAATTATAAACATAAAAACATTGTAACAACTACTCCCAATTTGAGAACATGTAAAGTCTGTTACCTCCTGAATGCAGCACAGAGTCCGTTCTGCTAAATGCTAACAACAACAAGCTAGTGTTCAAGAACTCGTCTGGACTTAAATCATTCCTGAGGCTTTTGACAAAGATTTTTTGTTAAAGTTGTTTTAGCTGGGTTTCAACCTGTGATCTTCCACATGAAAGTTCATGGCACTAACCATAAGACTATTGGAGCTGTGGCAGAGGGCAATGCCAGGTGTTGGTTTGTATGTGTGTAGAAAGAGGCCACATTGCCAATGCAATTGTTGACATGACACTAAACTGAACTATATTACAGCAATAGAGCAATATTAGGACAATATTAT
>NW_013952682.1:601572-602887 GCF_001266775.1 Austrofundulus limnaeus | reverse complement strand
GTATATATATGCCCTTTTTTCTCAAGTATAAATTCTAATTATAATAATCTTCAGTTAACAAAACATTGAATCTTTCTAGAACAACACATTGAATGGCTGCATATTAAACCATTTCATATATTTTTAACAAACAGAGTAATTAAAGTAGAAAACCGCGGGTTTGGGCTTCAGAGATGAATGAACTAATTGGCAGTCTGAACTTTGGTCACCGGCCCACGGGYCACCAGTTGAATATCCCTGCCTTAAGCTGCAGGAACCCTGTGTTTGATTGCAGTGAGTGCCTTTTCAAAATAAAAGCCCAGTATTTCTTGAAAGAATGAGTAAAAGTGAGAAAACTGCCCACAGGTTTATACGACAGCCCTCCAGGAACAGATGATGCAAAGCTCATTGATATTTTCTACCCGGGGGATCAGCAGTCCATCACGTACGGAACCAAGTCCAGAGTCGGGATCGGGGGCATGGAAGCCAAGGTCGGCACGAAAAACAACGCCTCTAAATCTGTCACTTGTTTTGTTTTGAATAAGTCTTCCTGATTTTCTCTTTGGACCAGGTGAAAGCAGCGCTCTGGGCCCTCCAGGGGGGCACCTCGGTAATCATCGCCAACGGCACGGACCCCAAAGTCACCGGCCACGTCATCACCGACATCGTGGACGGGAAGAAGATCGGCACCTTCTTCTCTGAAGTGAAGCCCGCAGGTACTGGGCGGAGCCAGACAGAAATGTTCTGTCGTGTTGTTTTCTTCTAGTAAGCAGGTGTTTTTATGTGACGTGCTCGTGTTTAACCCCACCAGGTCCCACCGTGGAGCAGCAGACGGAGATGGCGCGGCACGCGGGGCGGACTCTGGCCTCTCTGCTGCCTGAGCAGGTGGGGGTCACGCCGCTGGTCTTTTCCCATCCTGCGTGCTTCATTTGTTGAATCGGGTTATCACGATGTTTGTTTCCAGAGAGGAGAAATCATCTGCAGCCTCGCTGAGCTCCTCACAGAGAAGAAGGATGAGATTCTCAGCGCCAACAGGAAAGACATGGAGATGGCAACAGCAATGGGTAAAAGAGCAGATCGGCCCGACTTACAACAGCAGGTTTTTATTTAAAGGGATCCATGATTAGTTGTAACATTAGACTTTATTTAATAAACATATATTTTAACTGTAAAAGAGACTGTAAAAATACAGTAGGATGTTTAGTTTTTATCATTTTTAAACTAAAAGTTTAATGTGACGGCCTCTTTGTTTTGGTATTACACGGACAGAGCCATTTTATTTCCACACAAAGCATTCTGGGTAAATGATGACATGGATAGGTCCTCGGTGCGAGGC
>NW_013952682.1:598926-600877 GCF_001266775.1 Austrofundulus limnaeus | reverse complement strand
GATTTTTACCTTTTGATCTGGACCTTTTGATTTTTACCTTTTGATCTGGACATTTTGATTTTGATGTTTTGATCTGGACCTTTTGATTTTGATGTTTTGATCTGGACCTTTTGATTTTTACCTTTTGATCTGGACATTTTGATTTTGACCTTTTTATCTGGACCTTTGATCTGGACATTTGATCTGGACCTTTTGATTTTGACCTTTGATCTGGACATTTGATCTGGACCTTTTGATTTTGACCTTTTGATCTGGACCTTTTGATTTTGACCTTTTTATCTGGACCTTTGATCTGGACATTTGATCTGGACCTTTTGATTTTGACCTTTTTATCTGGACCTTTGATCTGGACATTTGATCTGGACCTTTTGATTTTGACCTTTTGATCTGGACCTTTTGATTTTTACCTTTGATCTGGACCTTTTGATTTTGATCTTTTGATCTGGACCTTTTGATTTTGATCTTTTGATCTGGACCTTTTGATTTTGACCTTTGATCTGGACCTTTTGATTTTGACCTTTTGATCTGGACATTTGATCTGGACCTTTTGATCTGGACCTTTTGATTTTTACCTTTGATCTGGACATTTGATCTGGACCTTTAGATTTTTACCTTTTGATCTGGACATTTGATCTGGACCTTTTGATTTTTACCTTTTGATCTGGACATTTGATCTGGGCCTTTAGATTTTTACCTTTTGATCTGGACCTTTGATCTGGACCTTTTGATTTTGACCTTTGATCTGAACATTTGATCTTGACTTGAATAGAAAGCTCAAGAAACCCTGAATAATTCTGTTTTTGTCCACAGTTTGTTAAAATTCTGTTTCCTCCCAGGTCGTCTGGCGCAGCCTCTGATCAACCGTCTGAGTCTCTCGAGCTCGAAGCTGAACAGCCTCGCCATCGGCCTGCGCCAGCTCGCCGTGTCCTCCAGGACCAGCGTGGGCCGAGTGCTGAGACGGACCAGGGTGGCCAACAACCTGGAGCTGGAACAGATCACCGTCCCCATCGGGGTCCTGCTGGTCATCTTTGAGTCTCGTCCCGACTGCCTCCCGCAGGTCCGACCTGTCTGATGCTCGTCACGTGGAGCTTGTCGTTCGGCTAAAACAAATAATTAAAGTTTTACGTTAAACCCTGGGTTGCAGGTGTCGGCTCTAGCGATCGCCAGCGGGAATGCTTTGCTCCTTAAAGGCGGCAAAGAGGCGTCCAACACCAACAAAATTCTGCATCAGCTCACTCAGGAAGCTCTGTCGATTCACGGCGTGGCAGACGCCATCCAGCTGGTGAGCTGCCTTTTGTGTTGAGTTCCCTCCGAGTCACGATGTTGTGTCGGCTCAGCGTTTCTGTCGCCGCCTAGGTGAGCACACGCGAAGAYGTCGAGGATCTCTGCAAACTGGACAAGATGATCGACTTGATTATTCCGAGGGGCTCGTCCCAGTTGGTCCGGGACATCGAGAGGGCGGCTAAGGGCATCCCTGTGTTGGGCCACAGCGAGGGCGTCTGTCACGTCTACATCGACAGCGAGGCCAGCATCGACAAAGCTATCGACGTGGGTCAGTTCATGGTTTTGTTTAAAGTTATTAACTTCTTGGTGCGGCCTGGAATCAGTGACAGAAGATAAAACCTTTTTGTTTCCAGTCAGGGACTCCAAATGTGACTACCCTGCAGCCTGCAACGCGATGGAGACCCTCCTTATCCACAGAGACCTGCTGCGGACCCCCACGTTCGACCAAATCATTGACATGCTGAGAACTGAAGAGGTAAGAAACACAGACTGATGCTGATTCACAGTAAAAATAGTAGTTTTCAGCCTTTGACCCTCATAGCAGCAGAGACCTGAGCCCCCAACTGCTGTTGGATCATAAACATTGTTTTCACGTAAAAAAAAAAAACAGCTTAGTTACAATATTCTTTATGCTATTTTTGTCCATTTTAAGTACACTAACCTTACT
>NW_013952682.1:596363-597707 GCF_001266775.1 Austrofundulus limnaeus | reverse complement strand
GTAATGTCTGACTGGACCTCGTGTCACTTTATGTTCAACAAATTGGGCCCCGAGGTCAAAAAGGTTAAGAAACCCTGTTTTAAACCACACCTGCCCCTTAAAGGTCAACTCCTGTAGTTTGGCCCTCTGGGTCTTTGGCCTTGTCAAAACCAGAATGAAGAACAGACARTAATTAACAGCAGAAAGATTACTAGTATTTAATAAAAGAGTGTACAGTTAAAAAATAAAATAACAGAACATGAAAAAGTCTGCAATTTCATTAGCATTAATTGAAGCTTATGTGTTTCTMACTTAAATAACTAAAACATCTAGTCATAAAAACAATTTCACATACCTGGAATGTAATTGTGGTGAAGCCGATTATATGTAAAAGTGGCCTGCCATACAGGTGAGCTTCCTCATGCTGCTGAAATGATCTGCTGCTCTCCCAGAACAGAACCTGGCCTAGCAAGAGCCAGCAACCGTCCACATTTCATCTCCACAGTTAACAAGAAAAAAAAAAGTTTTTCCAACTCTGGTTTGAAACAAAACAAACAAACAAACAAAAAAAACTAGTTGTTTCGCTAYGTGTGTGCATGTTTTTGCTACCTGGTGGGGATGATTTTTGACCATTGTCCCGGTGCACACAGCCTGSTGAGGTTAGGTTTTGGGTCAGATATGTACCTTATTAATCAGAAAAAGTTTTGTCCCCATTTTCTGTTTTCAGGTGAAGATCCACGCCGGTCCTCGTTTCGCCTCCTACCTCACCTTCAGCCCGTCGGAGGTGAAGTCCCTCCGGACCGAGTACGGGGACCTGGAGTGCTGCATCGAGGTGGTGGACAGCATGCAGGACGCCGTGGACCACATCCACAAGTACGGCAGCTCCCACACCGACGTCATCGTCACGGAGAACGAAAGCACGGCGGAGCAGTTCCTGCAGCAGGTGGACAGCGCCTGCGTGTTCTGGAACGCCAGCTCTCGCTTCGCTGATGGCTACCGCTTCGGCCTGGGTGCGTTAAAACCCGCGGTGTTTTACAGCTTCTAAATTCATCTAAATGTGATGGATGAGTCATATATATGGGATAAATCTTGTGTCAGCAGGAAGTGAATCTGAATCGCTCAGATTGAATCTGAATGTGCAGAATTTGAAATTAAATGCATTGGTTTGAAAGTGAATTTCACTAAATTGAAACTGAATTTAATGTTTAGAATTTGAATTAATTTGTTTTGAAACTGTATTTTGGTTTATGAAAAAATCAGTTTGACTACTTTCACTTTCAGTTCCATAATTCAGATTTTCATTTTCATGCTGACAGATCATGGATCAGTCAGCAGCAGCATCTGATCAATATCTGATCCATGATG
>NW_013952682.1:583949-595690 GCF_001266775.1 Austrofundulus limnaeus | reverse complement strand
ATACTAACATATTAGTTTTGTAAACACTGAACTACTGAGTTTAAATATTATTAAACTATGGTGCAGTACTGAGTAGGTACAGCAGGGGGCAGTATTGGACCAATACAAGGCTCCATTAACTCCCATTATAAATTATTAAAGATTAATATTTCAAAAACTATAAGTTGTACAGGTACCAAAAGGCATAGCCATCATTTGTCACAGGAGCTTAACAGRTACAAATTACAATGGCAGYTCTAGGACAAAGTATGCAGGAGGAGAAGCGTGCTAAAGTGGAGATGACTTGGATGGGAAATGAATCACAATAGTGTGCATTGCATTGGCAATGCACACTGATTAATTCAGATACAAAACTTTAAATTCAGTTTCAATTTAGTAAAATTCATTTTCAAACCAATGCATTCAATTTTAACTTATGTACATTCAGATTCAATTCCTGCTGGCACAAGATTTATCCCGTACATACGACTGAAGGTTTATTTTTTGTTTCTGTTCAGGAGCTGAGGTCGGCATCAGCACAGCTAGAATCCACGCCAGAGGTCCTGTTGGTTTGGAGGGACTTCTTACGACCAAATGGGTCCTTCGAGGAGAGGGACACACCGTGGCTGACTTCTCTGAACAAGGCAGCATGAAATATCTTCATGAAAACATCCCTGTCCATCAGGGAACCTTTAACTAAGTCCTGGAATCAACGGAGCCACTGTGAGAGGCGTGTATCAAGAGTTTTTTTTAGAGGTTTGTGTCTCAGTAGCTTTTTCACAGGATAGTTTCTGCTTTAGCACATGTGGAACGTAAACGCTGAATTGGAAGCTACTTTTATGTGAACCTGTGCACGGACACACAAACACCCCCATAGAAACTGAGCGGTTATTAAATAATTTATCAACCATCCTAAAAACTGTAAGAACATGAATCCTTGGCCCAATTGTGATTTTTCTAATTTATTTTTCTACATTCAAACTATTCCCTTTGTTTTGTTACAGAAACTGGTGTTTGTCTTTGATTTGGGTACTTTCCCCCYTCTTTGCACATACTGTTAAATAAAGTGTACAGTTCTTAAATCCTAAACTTGTGGTTTATACTTAAATGTTTTTATGTACTGAAAGCAGGCATTACTGGTAATTAAAATGAACTATTTCTTTTAAATACGTGTTTTTACAGTATTTATGTGAACAAAGTCTGTTTTTGATTAAATGGAAAAAGCTTTTTTTAATCCAATAATGCTGTTTTTTTAATGTAATTTATTAGTAAACAATACACAACATCAGTTCCAGCTGTGAGTCATAACACAAATTGGTGTCGACAAAATGTTTGCWGAAATCAAATTGCATTTAAATATGTTGGCATATTTATTTATATATCAAAACAAAATATAAGTGTGTAATGGTGTTCTCTTATTTAAGAGTATTATTTACAAAGTTTTGTGCTCTTAAGCTGGTGTTAWTCGGTGTCACAAGGTTCTGCTGCTTTTATTTTGTGGCTCAGAAGCCAAAAAAGCTGGAGAACTGTTGATAYTTCCAGTTTTCAAATGTCCCACTGCTCTGCAACGCACCACCGGTGACGTATTTTCGGTGGGCGGAGACTCATCCTCCTTTCAAGTGGCATTTACCCAGCTGTCATTTGTGTCAGAAGAAATGGCCGGGAGCATGTCTTACAGTATAGTGGAATATTTTGGTGGAGATGATGCTTACCGCTGTGGATACTGTAAAAACGAAAAGGGAAACTTCTCTCATGGTGAGTTTGCTACGAAGAAACTGCAAATAAACACCCGCCGGCTGCACGGCTGCATCTGAATGATGGCTAACGATAGTAGCTAGCTGAGTAGCCGATGTGGACTAAAAGAGTTATGTATTATTAATATTGTGTATGTATGTCGCCAGTAGTACTAATACATGTGTAAGACTCATTCACTGTCTGAATTCAAAGGAAATCGGCAGAGTACCGCGTTAGCGGAAGTTGTTAGCATAGTTTTTAGCCTTAGCCCAAATTAGCATGTAGCTTGCTGTTTATATCATCAGGTGAAATAAAAACAAATAATACCATGCATTGCAAGTACTTTATATATTCTAGTAAGCTGGGGTTGTCCAGTAAAGTAATCGTTATATTTGTTTGGGAGCAATACTTTTCTATTGAGTCACAATAATACCTTTTTAATAAAAGAGTTAGCATTTTTGCTAGCTGTTTAATGTTTACAGCAGACACGAGAAGAACTAAATAAAAACAATATTTTCTTTGGGAAAGGAAGAATACCTCGTGAATCAGCAAAGTGGCATTAAATTACTTTCAATGTATATCTTTAAGCAGATGATATTTTTTTAGCTAAGTAAAGAGCTTTAAAACAAGCAGAATATATACCAAATAGGTATGTTAGGGTGCATTTTTGTATTTTTTTTTTCTGGGTTTTACAGAAATACACATTTAAGGGCAACATTAAGTAACTATAAACTGTTATTTTGTTGCTAATGCAGSCAACAAACAGGATGTAAAAATAAACTCTCCTGAGTCCAGTTCACTGCTAAGTAAACAGGAAATGTCACAGATTTATAAACAGTTCATGGATTAGGATTTTATTAAACTTTCACATCCTTGATGCTTTTTGTTTGTTTTACTGTTTTTCTGCTCTGCTTGTTTTAACTTTACTCATTCAGAACATTTAATTCAACACACGGCACTCAGTTTTCACAGCAAATTTAAATAATTAAGTGTAGAATAATTTRTTATACAGATAAATCTATTTACATTACAAATGTTTTGTTTGATTTAAATTTAAAAACAAGAAAAATACTTCAATCTTTTTTTCCTGGTTTGGAGCAAAATGGTTCCAGTAAATCAGGAGGACCATAATCAGGTTTTAGGCAGTTCTGCATCTAATCAACGAGCTGTAATCTAATCCAGGAGTTGTAATCTGGTTATTATGTCATGTAGGCATGACAACACTTATTTACTACCTTTTCTGTTTTTACATGATAGTTTCTTACAAACATTTAGTTTTATCCCTCAGTTATTGTATCTCTTATCATCCAGATGTGATGTTTGTTTTTCCTGTAGCGATAATGAATGTTATTGTGAAAATCCGACTGTGTCCTGTTGGCCTCAGAGCAGCTGTTGTTGCAGTGATGTGAATCCTGTACAAAGCAAACACGTCTCGGTGACACAAAGCACAGCCATCATTGTGTCTTTAATGCTTGAGTGGATCCTGAAGACTGGTTCAGGTGATGCTGGTGTCACGACCGATACGTCACTCATCCATCTCTGCTTCTCGCTCCGTGACGCCTGCAGATGGGCGCCAGCTCCCAGAAAATAGAAAAGGAGAAGTGGAAAATGGATGGAATGGATAAAATATTAAAAAACAACCATTTAAAGGTGTCCAAACTCTGTTTTGTGTTGTTTTTCACAGGGATGTGGTCTCATTCTCTGACTGTACAAGACTACCAGGATCTAATCGATCGAGGGTGGAGAAGGTGAGGCTTTTTAAACTGAACAAAGAGAGAGGAGAATCAATAGATGGATGGAATAAGATGAATTGTGTTTTGAGTTAATGTCTTTTTCTTTTTGTTTTAGAAGTGGTAAATATGTGTATAAGCCTATACTGAAGAAGACCTGCTGTCCGCAGTACACCATCAGGTAAGTGTGTATTTAATGTTCTCATGTTTCCAGTAGGGGTGTAAGAAAATATCGATACACTGAAATATCGCGATATTTCATTTCCTGATACTGTATCGATATTCTAAAGCCCTGTATCGATTTTTAATTAAGGTTTAAAATGTCAACTTTCCTGCCAGATGTTCATTTTTATGTTGTAGTTCAGCCTCTGACCACTAGTTGGCAGCAGTGAGCCAGACATTTGGCTCCTCTACCTCAAGAGGAGTTAAAGTGTATCTTACCCCCCACCGTGAAAAGATAACTCCGCCCCAAGGCGAAATTTGAAAAATGCATCAAAGTGGGTAGGGGAGGGGGTGTGAAGCAGGAGGAAAGGAGAGAGGAAAAAGTAACTTATTTCTAGCAGCAGAACAGGTTGGAAGATGGCTGTTTGATGTTATTTATTGTTTTTTAAATCATCCTACAGGCTCTGCCATGTTAGATAAATTTGAAAATGAGGTTTTTAAAATAACCGTAAGACTTGAAAAAATCCGTGAGATTGCTCTATACGTCCGTATACCTGCAAAATGACGTAAAATCCTTATAACTTACAGACAATCTGTAAATTATAAAACAACGCGCCTGTCCTCCTCTGCCTCATCTCGTGAAAAACTGACGYGCGGGGTGTACCTGGCGCGTCAAAGCTGGACGCAAAAGGCTACAGCTGACATTGATCCACACGCACAACTTTACGCAGCGATAAATCTATTGTGTGCATGTTGTGGAGCTGAGGAATCATCACAGCTGAGTTGTTCTGAATTAATCTGCTGAGTTGACGTTTTTTTCTTAGTGAGAATTAAAATGTTTCTTTCACACATTTTATTCTCCTCAGCTGTGTGTGCACTCTGCGTGTGTTTCCAACTACGTGACAACAATATAAACACTTTACAGTTTACAGACTGGACTGAGGGTCTTTGATCATTTTTAGACTGATCTATTTTCTTGTCTGAGGTTAAATGATTTTCAGTCCCGGGGTTCAGTTTCATCATCGTTCAGTTTAAACARTAAAAACTCAAACTAAAACTAGACATTGGTTTTTACGATGTAAAAACAAGTCTGCATTGCCATGTAGCATGTCATTGCAGCATGGCTTTGCCTGCAGCAGTGGACTTGCAGAATGAACTGTGACCAAGTTCAAATGTGTTTTCTATACCAGCTTGTGCCTGTCAAGTCTGCAGGTGTTTGTAATTATGGTAATTGTGTGACAATATGAAGTTTGTAGAGATTTTCTGTTAAAGTTGCTCTTGCTGGGTTTTGAACCCTGATCTCCTACATGAAAGCCCATGGCACTAACCATGAGACCATTAGAGCTGTGGTAAAGAACGAGGCCAGGGTTTGGTTTGTATGTGTGCAGAAAGTGGCCACATTGCCAATGTAATGGTTGTCACTAATTTGAAAAATATTACAACAATAAAGCAATATTTGGACAATATTGTAGTAAAACATCAAAATACAATCTATTAGTATTGTAAACACTGAACTATTGAGATTAAATATTAAACTATGGTTCAGTACTGAGTAGATACAGCAGGGGGCAGTACTGGACTAAAACAAGGCTCTATTGACTCCCATTATAAATTATTAAACATTAATATTTAAAAACTATAAGTTGTACAGGCACCGAAAGTCATAGCCATCATTTGGCACAGGAGCTTTACAGATATAAATTACAATGGCAGCTCTAGGACAAAGTATGCGGGAGGAGAAGCATGCTAAAGTGGAGATGACTTGGATGAGAAACGAATCACAAATCTAACTGATAAAAATCTAACAGCGTGTTCAGACGCTCCTTACATCCAGAAAACACAACAGAGTCATATTTCTGTGGATTCAGGTCAGATTCATGACTTTGTGAGTTAAAACTGTCGACTGAAAAACTTTGCGTGGCTGCCACACATTCTCACGGCAGGTGAAAAGTGTGCGTAAATGTGCGTATATTTACGCACACTTTCACGCAACGTTGGTTTTGATGCATCACAACGTGGGCGTAGAACCTGGCGCGCACAACTTTTTTGTGCGTACTCACCGTTTATACATGAGGGCCCAGATCATCTGTTTTCCTTGTTTTTTTTTTTGGTAAATATCTCGTTACGCAATTTTTATGCTATTTCAAAAAAGCACAAGTTTGCTTTGTACAGTTTGATAACTGTTCAGCTACTTCAGGAATCTTTTACTAGGATTTTTGGTACTTTAGTAATTTATACTTTTTGAGGTATGTAGCATTTTTGGCCATTTTTTAAATTCACATTAAAAACCACAAATCCCTTAAAATTTTATATATTTTTTTACTTTTTGAATTTTGTTCTGCTTTTGTTTTTTACTTTTTTGTGTGCCAATTTCAGCTTTCTTCGGCTTCTTTTTGCTAACTTTAGCTTTTTTCTTCATTTTCAGCTATTTTGCTGATCAAACATTTTTGTTTGTTTCTCAGCTTCTTTCTGCTAATTTAAGCTACTTTGGAGCTGTTCCAGCTAATTTGTGCTTTTTTCATCTGTTTTGCTGATTTAAACTTTTTATTTTTATTTTAGCTCCTTTCTGCTAATTTAAGCTTGTTTATGATTCTTTCAGCTGTTTTCTGCAATTTAAGCTACTTTGTAGCTATATCAGCTAAGTTTGGCATTTTTCAGCTATACTCAACTTTTTGWGTTTATTTCGGCTTATGCTGCTTAATTTAGCAAACATACTACTCCTGCTTCTTAGATTTAGCCTTTTCAGCTTATTTTTAGCTACTTTTCTGCTAATTTCAGCTTTTTTGGCTATTTAACAGCAAATTTACCAAATGTTTGTTCATTTTTTTCTGTAAAAATCTTTCAACATGTAGGGTTAAAGTGTCTGTGATTTTGTTTTAATAAACAAAGACCAGAGAGTTTATTTTATTAATGAGTTCCCCTTTGATGTCACTTCCTGTTTCACTTTGACTGAGCCAAATTTAAAAGAAAATATGTCATTTATGGGGCTGTCATGGACTAATTATTCATATCTGTTTCACATTGACACTGTCCATTGCTCATGTCTTATGATAACTTATTTCGGCTCATAATCTGTTTGTTTCCAGACGTCAGGACTCCAGCATCGGACTGACCTCTCTTGTSCGATATGTTAACTCTTTGAGCTGAGAGCCTGTCATTGGCTGATAGTAACATGAGTCGGATTGTGATTGGTTGTAAACTGTCACATGGTGTTAACATGAGGTTATATCATTGGTTTGCTGTCTGATGATGGTGGCCACAATTCAACAGACTCCCATGATTTGTTTTCTGTTTATTGTTGCCCGGAATTAAATAATTCACGACCATACACGCTGATTTTCTGTGTATTTATTCCAACGTGTTTCTGCATTCTTGATAAACTTGCCACGACAGTTTATTGGCGTTGTMGGCAGGGTAATCTTTGGATACTGTACCCTGTCATTACCCATTACCTCTTTGACGAGGTAATGGGTAAGATCATTACTATGCCAGGTTTCTTAAGTATGAAGATGCTTTCTTTGACTTTTTGTATTTGAAGAATAGACATGTCACAGGTACTTTAATGTTGTGTTTTTACTTTGTGTTGTTTTAAATATGTACATAAATACAAATAGTTTTCATCATCAGGCCTTCTTCTCTTCTACATCCAGGTGCCATGCACTGAAATTTCAGCCTTCCAAATCCCACAAGAAAGTTCTGAAGAAGTTCAATAAATTCATTTCCAGCGGGGAAATACCAAAAGGACTTGAAGATGGTGAGAATATTTTGTTGGATTTAAAACTCATCAGTTTAAATGGATGAAGAAATGTTAGTTTTTAACGAGTGAAAACTTTAGGATTGATATTTGCAGCACAGATCCAGTCAGGCTCTAACCCCGAGCAGTTCTGTGCCACATTCTGAACATGGGTTCTGTTCCCTGCAGGGGAACCGATGGACTCTGCGTGTCCCGAGGCCGGTCCACGAGAGCCAGCGACAGTCTGCCAGTTAGATTTAAAGAGCGCTGCGATCACAGACCTTCAACAGGAAGTCCCAAAGTGTCCTGCTGCCGTGGAGCTTCAGGAGTCCAAGGCTTCCACAGCTGCAAGTTCAGAGAGCTCACAGAAGACTCCGCCTCTTCCAGAGGAGAGAACGGCTCCTAAACCAGGTAAAACAGCCTGATACCTGACAAACCTTTATAAAACAAAACATGAGCAGTTGTTGTTTAGGACAAAGAAATACAAAAACTAATAATRTGCGTTCACATGACAGCAAAATCCATTTTTTGTTGTGGACTTGGAGWCTCTAGGAGGCAGAAAATCTGAATTTAGTTTCTCCTGGTTCTGTGTGGATATTTTTATTTTCTATTTGGGTCATATTTTTCAAACCGTTCAGTTTTCTCTATTTTCTATGATGATTTGTGAATTAATTATTTGCGACATCATTGCCACATAAGGTCTGAACTTAACACAAATTGTTGGTCTTCGTTCTTCTCTGGTTCTGKGTCWGACTCTGGTTCTGGGTCAGACTCTGGTTCTGGGTCAGACTCTGGTTCTGGGTCAGATTCTGGCTCCAACATGTAAGTCTGGATGAACAAGTCTTCTCTTTTTCACATCTTTTAATTAATTTGTAAATAAAACATTTCTGCGCAGCTATATAGTCGTAAACCCCTCCAACAAACTGGAATGAACCGGTCTGGAAGCTGGAGGTGGGGCAGGGAGTGAAGCGCGTCATTTGGATTTAAAGGGACAGCCTCAAAATGAGTTGATTTGAGACGCACCCAAGAAAAGGGGCAGGGCTTGTGAAGTTACAATAAGGAGGAAAGTGTTGCAGTTCCACTTGATATATGTCTCTTTTAAAGGTGACTTTCTGATGTTAAAGAAAATAAACTGCTGACATCATGGTTCACACTGTGAGTAAAATGAGTCGAAATAGTTCAATAATTTGATATAACGCACATTTATGTCTCCTGGAATTAGAAAATTGTTATTATAGTCTTTAGTTTAGCGTCACCTTACTGCTGTTTGTTCTTGTGCTTCAATAAAAGATCTGTTCAAACTGCAGGGAGCTCATAATAAAGCTGCAGGATTAGTCTTTGGTTGTAGTTTCAGAACTGATATCCATGACATCAACGACTGCCATGGATGAAGGTCAAAGACAAGTTTCTTTTTTTTACATTAAATTTTAATTTTACATTAACTTTTGGTCTTTTCTCACTATTATTACCCACTTCTAATAGACATGGTTTTAATACAAGCCTCTGTTACCTTTACACTGCCTCTAGCTGAGATAATACACAGATAAATAGTTATATAGAGACATTTTTTATTATTGATAAATTTTATTTTRTTTTTTATTTAACATTTATTTAACCAGGCAAAACATAAAGAAGAACTTCTTATTCACAATGTCAGCCTGGACATAATGCTGATTATGTTTTTAGTAATATGTTGTAATAATTTTCAGTTGTAAATCCTGGTTTTGTAGTTGAGATTTAACATCGTCTGGATTGTTTTTCTCAATGTTTTGTTGGCGTGGACCTCCAGGAAGAATAGTCTCTGCTGTGATGGAGAGTACTATCCTTTAAATTAATAAAATAAATAAAAGTTAAACTCCAGTGTGAACTGTCCACAGCCCTGAAGTTTATAGAACAGACGAGCAAAAAAAAAAAAAAATTGTCTAACTCTAAAAGCTGGGAAAAATACATTTTTATTAAGGTTATAAATGTTTTCTGGTAGCGTGATGTTACGTTGTTTTGCCACAAGGTGTCACTGTTCACCTTGTAATGAATAAAGTAAAATAGAAAAGAAAAGAAAGAGCCTTTATTCTCCCCAGAGGGGAAATTCAGGTGTTGCAGCAGCAGATACATCAGTCCACAAAACAATATAAAAAAATTAAAATAAAATTACTGTACAAGTCTATAAACATAAAATAAGATAAAAATAAGTTACTGTGCAGAAATAAAATGCAGCAKCTTGTTAAGTAAATTTGGTTGTTTCCTCAGATTTTTTTTGGCCTATTCTCATCCTCAACACCAACTTATATATAATGAGATAATATGAATAAATAATAAACTCCCATAAGGCAGAACCTCTCATTGGACTGCATCTGTTTGTTTATATTTTTTCCAATTGTCTGAAGAGAAAAACACTTCTAAAGTGAAAGTGGAGGACCAGTCATCRGGGTGAAGCTCCCAGCAGCTCCGGTGTTGTTCCACTGTGTCAGCAGCACAGCTCTCTGAGTTACGGCGTCGGGAATAACGAGCCTTTTCAGCAAAGCGGAAGCAGGAGGATTTACTATCACCCCCGCCCCTCCATTTACCTCCAACTGAAAACACCTGGTCATATATTCCCTTCTATTTTTTTATGACTGGAGGCTTTATAACTTTGGGGAGGTTCCAAATCCAGCTTGAGAAAACACGACTCCCCGTACCTCCAATATAGGCATTAGTCTCTGAGGAACAAGTCAGTACAAACCTGTAATCTGAGCCTGGTTTAATTACAGTATAGAGTTTGTTTTATGTAGGCAGAAATAGTTTCAAAGCACATATTGTCTTTTGTGTGAAKGAAATCRTCTCTGTGYAGCAAACGCTTAAAGATCGCAGCGCTCTGCTCCAAAAAGGTAAACAAACCGGGGCTTTTTTCCTTTTACGTGTTTATAGAAAAGACAGCAGTGTACACAGTTTACACAGAGTGTATTGTGTAAAAAGTAAAMRAAAAAAAGGAAAAAGTRGATGTCTCATACTCTAACTGCTGGAGTGTGAGCATCTGTCTTCAACAGGAAGTGATCTGCCAGACTTTATCTCCACCACAGCTGCATATCCTGTCCTCAGGAGTACTGCTGTGACACGAAGAGGGAAAGTGTGTAAAYAAAGACCTGTGCACTCATGGAAAGAGTGAGCTTGACCTCACACTTCCAAGACCGCAAATCAAAATTATAAAGCATAAATAGAAAAGTGTATTCAGGTCTATTTTTAATCTTTAGTGCACATGTGTCAAACTCCAGGCCCCACCCCCAGCCAGCCAATATAAACTTTAAAAGTATGATTCAGTGCAACGAAATAAACAAATTTAAAAGGTGAAAGATAATATGTGTCCTGCCTCTGAGTAATTTAAACAGTCCTGTATGAACGTCTCAAAATAAGCTACTTTAAAGCCAGCATTAAATTGACCATAAACTACATCCCCCCTAATGCATGTTGATTATTTTACCTGCGAAATGAACAGCATCCCACCACCAGGTGGCGCTGCATGAGGTTCAAAAGTAGCCAGCAAAATTTATTGTAAACTTTATATTTTCACTGGCTACTTTTGATGTAGCCCAGTTGTACTGGGAAGTGGGGATTTCTCACTTAAAAGTGGGAATTCCCAGTCATAAAGTGGGAGAGTTCCAAATTCAAGACGAGGTGCACGGGGTTCAAAAGTAGTCGACTAAATTTGCCGTGTAAAATCTAAGTTTCGATGGATTTTTGTCGGCTACTTTTGCTGCGGCCCAGTTGTACTGGGAAGTGGGAATTTCCCACARAAAAGCCGTAAATTTTAAACTGGAACGCCCCTCCAGTGGGAATTCCCTGTCATAAAGTGGGAGAGTTCAGCTACTCCTCACAGCTCAGCAGTGAGTAAAACCAGTGTTGTTTAAAGTACCTCAAAGTGATACTTAAGTAAAAGTACAAGTATCTTATTGTGAAATTACATTGATAAAAGTTAAAGTCTCCTCTAAGAATATTGCTTGGGTAAAACTCCTAAAGTATCTAAAATTTACTGTACTTAAATATCAAAAGTACATTTCTGACTGAAAATGTACTTATGTATTAAAAATAAAATCACTGAGTAAAAATTAGCAAAACTTACTTTTACTTTTAGTAGTATTTCTGTATTCTTTATTACCTCCGCCAAGGGCGAGGTAATGTTTTCGGTCGCATAGGTCTGTCTGTTGTTCTGTCGTTGGACAACATTACTCAAAAACTTGTGGACAGATTGTCATGACATTTTTTACCACGTGTGTACTGTGCCAAGGAACACACCTTTAAATGTTGGTGATGTTCTGGATCACGATGTGGATACAGGAATTCTTTTTCTTTTAACACTCTGAGATCTGCAAAGCTGTGATGCTTTCACAGGGCTTCTGTAAAAAACAGTGAGCTGGATTGGACAGCACGGA
>NW_013952682.1:578555-582407 GCF_001266775.1 Austrofundulus limnaeus | reverse complement strand
CATTTGTTTTTTTAAACAATTTACCATATTTACCGCAGCTAGTTGTTTTGTGTTAAAATAAACATTTGGGTAAAATTGTTTCTGTTTTTTATTTTTGTTTTTTCACATTTGTGTTTTTATTGTAAAGTTGGTCTTAAATTTCCTTTCAAGTGGCATTAAAAAGTATTAAGTCTTAGATTTATCTTGCCTTAAGCTGTAGGAACCCTGTGTTTTAAAACATGTTATACCTGTACCATAAACCCTTTGGAAAGCTTCAACACCTTTCCTGACAATCTGTTTCTACCTCTGCGTGCAGGAATGGGAGCCGATCTGARCCGCCCGCCTTGTAGGAAGGCCAAAGACTTGCGAAAAGAGCGACGTCTTCAWAAGGACCTGATCAGACAACAAGTTGATGGGGTGTCTGCCACAAAACCCAAACCCAATCGAACCAACCAACCCAAACCTCTGGAGGAGTTTATAACGGAGTCGTTGGGGGATAACGCCTCCCACCGCCTCGAGGTGAGTGGAAACAAAGCTTAGCTGCTTTTGTAACAATAAGGATTTCTCTGCGTGTCTTTGCAAAACCTTTCTGGCTACTTTTCTCTCTCCTTTATGTTTGTTTTCACTGAGCGTGGTCTTCCAAGGCTACAGTGACCTCACCATGAGTTTAAATGTGCTGACCGAAACAGAGGGGGGAGGAAAACCCACACGTTCTTGGTTTGAATTCAACCAAATGTCAGGCACACCACATAAACTGATGACCCGTTTGATGGCAGTAAAACCACAGCACCGCGAAGACAGCAGCCATTATGAAAAGACGTAGAAACAACATTTTTTGGAAAGAAACTGTGATTTAGACGGATCTGAAGTTGGTAGACTAATGGCATTCTTGGGTTTTGAGCAGGAATTCAGCCAGTTGAAGTCGAAAACCTTGTGAACCCCTAAGACTGCGTAACCAGGAGGCCCCTCCCTTCTATAGGGGTGCGCTGATACCGATTTCCGTAATTTTGGGAGATCGGAGATCGCCCGAAACTTAGATAAGATCGGCGGAAAAGATCGGCTTCTCGTCTACCTCCACAGAGATCTGAAAATCAGCCACTGTTCCCTTTTGCTCTGCTCTGAGTTCTACCTAATGTCCAGTTAAAACAAGTTGTTTCAAGGGTACTGTTCAAGGTTTTTCAATAAAACAAGATCGGAACATTGAAGGCATATAGTGACCGAATCAAAAGATCGGCAAACGGCCACAAACTGCAATCAGTGCACCCGTACTTCTAGGGTTATAAATGTGCAGCATGGTCTCATTTTCCTTATCCTTTTGCTCTTTACCTTGTTTAAACCTGAGTGCAGGGAGTTTAAACTGGAACAAATTTAATTTACCTGAATGAGTATTCTTAAACTTGCCAAATAGTGAGCCTAGACAGTGTTTTATATCCATTTTATAAATGCTTAATAATGCTTTTATGTGTTTCCCAACTCATAAATAAGGCTATAAAGCAGCAGTACATCATTTAATAAAAGATACCTTTATTGTAAAGGGGTACCCAGTTGGGTTTTGGGTTTTTTACTGTGACCAGGTCTTGATTGCAGTGAAGGTTTTATTTGCTACCACCAGGGTTCAGTATAACAACGTCTCTCTGATCTTTCAGGCTCCTCAGGGAAGTGTGGAACCGTTTACTGCTCCACTCCACACTGCCCCTGTTCACTGTCTCTGCAGTGTTCTGTTCTTAAAGTTTTTGTAGAATTTTCTTTAAAATCTGCTTTTAGAAACGGCAGTTATCTRGTAAATAGTTGTCTCCTTTATGCCTCTTCTCTAACGATGCAAAAACTCTTTTCAAACCTCCAACCTGCAAGGGTTAAACGTGTTAAATCTTTTTTTTACGACGATAGGAAGTTATATTTTCATGCTGTCTTCTACAGACTGGTTGCATCAACGAAACTATGTTTTTGAAATAACATCATAATAAAAGAAACATCTGAAGCTTTAGGATTCTCCCCCTTTTTTTCCCCTAAGAGGCCCAGTGTTTTAGTTTGACTGAAGTATGCGGTATCAAGTGTTCATATGAGAGAGTTCTTCTTAAATCCAAGTCAAACAAACCTCAAGTTCAGTTCTGTATCCCGGTCTTCCAACAGMTCCATATGGCTCAGCCTCTGTGGCCAACAAAAGCTTCCAACCGAAGAGGCTTTTAATTTAAAGAGGAGCCACAGGATGAGGAAGTTTAAAACTCTAGGTCTGTGTCACTTTAGTAACACCCAGACGCTTTTCTTTTTCCACTTTTCCCAATTCAGGCTAAATTTGAAGCTCTGCACAAACGGTATTAAAAAYCGGTCGTGTCAGGTTTTTAATGAGGCRTAATAAATGGCTTTAGCATTTCAAGATCTATGACCGTTAATGGTTTCTTTTCCCGTTTGACTTTCAAGGCCTGTTTGGTATAATTTCTCAGCTGTACCAGTCTACGAGGGTCCATTTGTGACAAATGCATCAATCATGCTAAAATTCCTGTTCAGACGGCCGTGCGAAAGAGTACAGTTGCAACGCTCAACAATCTGGACACTTAGAAGGAGCAGAAGTTTCCACATWTACATGTACTCAGATACCTAAAGGACCCAAATCATCTTGATCAAACCTTTCTTTTAATGATGCAGTTGACAAACCAAGCTGTCAGCGTTACATCCACCTATTTAATATACATTCACACTGCAGGTATATCTTTAAAAAGTCTGCTAATTACATTTTTGACCGATGCAGAATTTTTTTTAAAAAACTGACGCTGTCAGGAGTTTATAAGGTCCCAATACACCTTCAATGTTTYGATTATATTCTACTGAAAAACCTTGAACAGTAACATTGAAACTATACAAACTGGACATCAGGTTGGACCAGGTAAGTGTCTCCCAGAATTAAGGAAATCTGTGCTGATAAATTGGATTTGTCACGGTCGATTTATCGGTGCATCTAAGGACAATATGAATGTGACAAATCTGATTTTTTTTCCCAAATCTGACTCATTTCGTTTCAATATGTGACACTGGATCGGATACGTATCTGTTGTTTTTCAAAGTAACCTCAGTCTGAATGGTTAGGTTGCATTTGGGGATGCAAGTTATCGAAGAATGGTTTAATCTAAAATTGATTGATCTTATCGATTGACTAACGACTAATTGATAAGCGGCCATTTTCCTAAAAACCTGGAGTCTGTCGGCTGCGGACATGAAAGCGCCCGCTACGAAGCAGGAAGAAATGAGAATGGAAAAAGTTCAAAACTTATTTCTAGCGGCAGAACAGGTTGGAAGATGGCTATTTGATGTTATTTATTGTTTTTAAATCATCCTACAGGCTCTGACATGTTAGATAAATTTGAAAATAAGGTTTTGAAAAAAACCGTAAGACTTGAAAAAAATCTGTGACATTGCTCTATACGTCTGTATACCTGCAAAATGACGTAAAATCCTTATAACTTAAGGACAATCCATACAAGTTGACATGTATGTTAGCGTCATACTGCTGGATACAGCCTTCGGTACTTTTCCTCCAAGTTTGGTGTAGTCCGTTATTATTGTTGTGTCGCAAAGAAAACTAAACAAGATTTGCGTGTAATTATGATGCCGCTCACATGGAGGTGGCTCTCTGCTCAGCTCAACTAGGGCCGGGGTAGAGTAGTACAGGCTGAGAGAGCAGCGGCACCCTCTACTGGATGGTTTAAACAGATGTTTTCAATTAATCGAATGGAAGAAATTTTAATCTAATAAACCATTATTCGACAATTAATTGTAAGCCAACTAAATTTTTTGCGTCCCTAGTTGCATTTCATTGATTTTTTACATCAGAGAGGTGGGGATATACGGATCAGTCCAAAGGTTTTATTGACACTAATC
>NW_013952682.1:573224-577534 GCF_001266775.1 Austrofundulus limnaeus | reverse complement strand
TGTATAGCCTGAAGAAGTCCGCAAATTTTGACACAATTTGGAACAGATTTTTTCTGAAGAATCTTCCCCACTAAATGGGTCATGTGACTAAAGGGTGACCAGGGGATTAATCGTCAAAGTAATCGTTATCACCTAAATACCACAATTAATCGTGATTAATGTTTTTTGGCAATATTGCCCAACCCTAGTAGAGACGTTATTTAGGTTTTTATCATCTACTACACAAATGTGTCAGATGTTTTATTTAAAACCAAATGAAAAGAAATATTACAAATGACCAGATGAACCAGCTTTAGTTAACTTTAAAAGTGAACCCAAAATTGCGTTGAGTTTGTTGGTCTGTGTGTGTTTAACCTATGTGTGAAGTGATCATATGAATACTTWGTTTATGTATGTCTGTAAAAGAGAGATTTTAAAATAAATGACGTCTCTGGTTCCCTTTCTGTGATTTGATTGATAAAAGAACTAGAAAGGTAAAGAGTTGGTGAAGAAGATATTTTGCTAACACCCTGTTTATCTACATTATCTTGTCTTCAAGTACAACCACAAATCAAAAATAAAGTTGGGACATTGTGTAACAGGTAACATTGCTCTTTTTATTCCCAATCCTTTCTCTGACCTGTTTTTTTTATTTGTACATGTTAAAGCCTTTTGTTGCCCCATCCAAACTGAAATAAAACTCAAAATTACTTACATTTGTTCCAGATAATTGTGCAACATTTCATTTGAGACATTTGATATGATTAATATTTTCCATTGCAAATAAAATACGGATTTATGAGATTTGCGTTACATTGTATTCTGGTTTTATTTAGATGTTATACAAAGTCCCAACTTTTTTTTTTGAGAGTTGAGGTTGTAAATCAAAGCCTAATTGTAGCTTTGGTGTTTCAAAAAACAGAACCTATTGTCTTATTGTTCTTTTTTATGCTACATCTAAAACCAGCAGCTGCTGATGTTTAAAACAAACGTCTCATTAAGAAGACATAATTAAAGTCAAATGTTCTGCCTTCTAATTTAGTAAATGCTTTGCATTTTTAGCCACTTGGCTTCAATAGGTTTTGTTTGCCCTGTCTTCTCACCATCTTCCCACGTCTATTTTCAGCCTTTTCTTTTGATTCAGAACTTTAGTTTCTTTGAGCACTCGTCCTCGTTTTCTTAATAACTCTTGTCTGCACATATTCTTTTTGAAGGTGAGGCTAGTGCGCTCCAATCCCCCTAGCCCGCAGTTCAAAGAGTCTTTCGACGCCTCCTACCAGGTGTACAAACTCTACCAGATGGACATTCACAAGGATCCTCCTGGCAAGGCCTCCGAGAGCCAGGTCAGAGGGTGGGGGGCAGAGGTCAGCCCTCTTCTACCCCGAGAGGGAGGAAGAGGGTCGACGAATCTGGGCACCTTCGGCTACTTCAGAGTTCGTTTTATCTTGCTCTGATTCATTCACTTTAAAACGAATAAAAGAAAAAACAAGTTTGGGGTTTTAATGAACAAAAGCAGATAGAAGTGATTAGTAAATTTAATTATTAAAACAGGCATTTTTAGGCTTTCCTTATATAAGAGAGCCATGATCTTAATTGCATTTCCCTTGTTAAATAAAATGAAATAACTAAATTGGTTCTCTTCTGTAAATGATAAATAATAAATTATCTTTATTAAAACTAGCAAAAATGGAAAATATGAAGAGCTAGACAACTTTACTGAAACTGAGCATAAACTAAACACTAAAAGAAGCTGAATGCTAGCTAAAAATCCAAAAATGGCTAATGTATGTTGGCTAAAAGTTTCAAAATGGTAGCTAGAAGCTAATGGGATCAAAACGCTTGCTGAAAGCAGCAAAATGTTAGCTGATAGCTCAAAGTAGCAAAAGTAAAAATACCAAAAAGATTATTAAAAGAGTGAAAAGGCTAGATAGAAGCTAAAGGTGTTAATGTGCTGGATAGAAGTTAAAAGTAGCAAAAAAGCCAACAAAAAGCTAAAAATAGCAACTTGCCAACAGCTAAAAGTTGCTTAATGCTAGCTAAAATCCAAAAATGATAAATTTATGTTGGATAAAGTTGCAAAAGACTAGCTTAAACTTAATGTAGCAGAATGGTAGCTAGAAGAAAATGGGAGCAAAACACTAGCTGAAAGCAGCAAAAAGTTAGCTGAAAGTCAGAGAAGCAAAAAAACTATTAAAAATACAAAAAAAGAGTGAAAAGGCTAGATAGAAGCTAAAGGTGTTAATGTGCTGGATAGAAGTTAAAAGTAGCAAAAAGCCAATAAAAAGCTAAAAATAGCAACTTGCCAAAAGCTAAAAGTTGCTTAATGCTAGCTAAAATCCAAAACTGGCTAATGTTTGTTGGCTAAAAGTTTCAAAATGGTAGCTAGAAGCTAATGGGATCAAAACACCCACTGGAAGCAGCAAAATGTTAGCTGATAGCTCAAAGTAGCAAAAGTAAAAATACCAAAAAGATAAAAAAAAGAATGAAACGGCTAGATAGAAGCTAAAGGTGTTAATGTGCTGGATAGAAGCTAAAATAACAAAAAGCTGAAAATAGCAAAAGCCCAGCCTAAAGCTAACATAGCAAAGGTTAGCCAAAAACTAAAAGGTGCTAAATGTCAGCTGAAATCCAAATATGGCAAATGTATGTTTGCTGAAAGTAGCAAAAGACTAGCTTAAACTTAATGTAGCAAAATGGTAGCTAGAARAAAATTGTCACAAAACACTAGCTGAAAGCAGCAAAAAGTTAGCTGAAAGGTCAGAGAAGCAAAAAACTATTAAAAATACCAAAAAAAAAAAAAAAAAGAATGAAACGGCTAGATAGAAGCTAAAGGTGTTAATGTGCTGGATAGAAGCTAAAATAACAAAAAGCTGAAAATAGCAAAAGCCCAGCCTAAAGCTAACATAGCAAAGGTTAGCCAAAAACTAAAAGGTGCTAAATGTCAGCTGAAATCCAAATATGGCAAATGTATGTTTGCTGAAAGTAGCAAAAGACTAGCTTAAACTAAATGTAGGAAAATGGTAGCTAGAAGTAAAGAGGAGCAAAACACTCGCTGAAAGCAGCAAAAAGTTCACTAAATGCTAAAAATAGAAAAAAAGRCTAGTAAAGATACCAAAATAGAAGCTAAAGGTGTTAATGTGCTGGCTAGAAACTAAAATAACAAAAGGTCAACAAAAAGCTGACAATAGCAAAAGCCTAGCTTAAAGCTAAATGTAGCAACAGGCTAGTAAAAAGCTAAAAATCTGAACTGGAAGTTTTGATATTTACATCAAATCCATCCATTTTCTTTTCCTGCTTCTCCTTTTCGAGTCTCAGGGACGCTGCTTCCTGCCTCCAGCTGTCTCTGTGAGAGACGGGGGACACTGGACAGGTCTCAGTCCGTTACAGGGACACATGGAGACAAATGAGACAATCATTCAGACTCAGTCAAACCTTGGGATAATTTAAAGTTAGATGAAGTTTTAGAGGAAAAATAAAATCTGACTCAGTGTTCGTACAATAAACATCTAATGACATAATGAATCTTTAAAGGTCTGGTCTCTAACATTGACAGATTAATTTAGGGTTGAACACTTCTTTAGGAAACAAAATAAAAGGCAGGTTTGAGAGTTTGTTTATAAATGTGAGTACAAAAACAAAAAGAGGAGCTGGTTTCCATACATGGTGGTTGGGAGCGGTGATTCTTCAGGTGTTTGAGCTGCGATTTGGTCAAATTAACTTTGTGCTGTTTGTGTGAGAGGACAGGCAGTTTGTCAGGAGATATCACCTCCCCTCACAAAAACCTTTCACTCCTGATCTGGGAATTCATAAATTTCAGATAAGCAGTGAGGTTAGGCTTCTTTTTAAGTCTGAACAGTTTGAAAAATCAAAGACACTTTGAGAGGATTTGTCCTTTTTTTTTAGACGATGTCTTCAGAGTTTAGGATTTCAGGACTCGCTGGCGTCGTGTTGAGAGACGAACTCCCAGTGATTTGCGGTGAAAACGGTGCACTAGCCTCATCCTCAAGTTTCTCATCWGTCTCCAGGACATCTGGTTGTTTGGTCAGATGTTTGTGTTCATCATACACAAAGGTCTGAAACACAACAGTTTGAATGAAGATGGAGGAGACTGATGTCCTTAACTCACTCACATATTTCAGTTTTGGTTTCTTTACCTCCCTTCGTTCTCTCTGTTCCTTACATGTGACCCATCAAATCGAAATGAGGATTAAGTCCAAAAGTGGTATGTGGAGAAATGTGCAAATATGGTGTTTTGATTAAAATGTTAAGAAAAATTGCATTTTGTCAAAACGTAATGAATCAATGTATTATTTGAATGAACTGTCTAAAAT
>NW_013952682.1:563767-572707 GCF_001266775.1 Austrofundulus limnaeus | reverse complement strand
CATTAAAAATTCCTCATTAAAATTAAATAAAACTAGAGAATTTGCATTTCAGGCGAAAATGCTAGTGTGAGTGCCTCTTGTTGATAACTTTAGCTTAAGAACAGCTAAGAAACAAATTGATGATGTCACTGATGTGACTAATGGTGTCACTGATGATGTCACTTATGTGATGATGATGTCATTGAGGACATCATCATCACCAAAATTGTAAAAGTTGAAATAGCTAAAAAACWATAAAATTTTTAGATACCAAAAATCATAGCTGGAATGTCCTGAAGGAGCTGAACATTTTGTTAAATGAATGGTTTCAGTAGCTTAAAAATTGTGGAAGGAGAAGCGGTCCAAAAAAACGTACCCATTCAAAGTCAATGGGAAAAAAACTGCTTAAAATTGAAATTGCTAAAAAAGTATAAAAAGTTAAGTTACCAAAAGTCATAGCCAGAATGTCCTGAATGAGCTGAACATTTTGATATAAGAATGGTTTCAGCAGCTCAAAAATTGTGGAAGGAGAAGCGGTCCAAAAAAYGTACAGAAGAAACTGGAATAATAAAGAATAAAGAGAAACATGAAAACAATAGTGTGAATGTTGGAGGCATGCACACAATTAGGATTCAGACCAAATATTATTGTATAATCGTAACCAACAAGACAAATAAAGTCATATCTCTGGGTAAACTGATGATATCAGAATGTTCCAGGTATAAAATGTAGCTTTTAAAGCAGGAATCTGAAAATGTAATGAGGTAATTTTGACCAAATTTGACTTAATCCTCATTTCGATATGATGGCTCACATGTAAAATATCTATTTTCTAGTTGTAAATCTTTACAAATTGCGCCTGCTGTCTTCCACACCTTGTGCTTGAAGGTGAGGTTAGTGCCGGTGAACTTTGAGGACCCTCGGTTTGCGGCGTCCTACCAGCAGTCGGTGGCGCTCTACGCCCGCTACCAGATGTCCGTTCACGGTGACGACCCCAGCGAATGTAGTGAGAGTGAGGTACGGCATGCGTATTATTCTGCACTTGCTTTGAAAACTGCTGGAAGTTTTTAACTTTTAATACACTTTGATTTTATTTTGGATCATTCAAACAAGAACTTTAAAAATGTTGCTTTAAACTTTTGGGAAACGGCTTTTGGCTCTTGCGTTAGCTTTGAACATGTGAACACATCAGAGTGTGAATGGGTGAATGGKTGAAGTGTAAAGCACTTTGAAGTCTATAGGAATTGATAAGGTGCCCTCACTGTAAAATCCCCTTAAGGCCTAMGKRCCCTGTACAGGGCCAGCAGATGGTGTCATTCATTGTTGTTTGCTAAAGTAGGTGTAAAATTTGTATTTCCCAATTTTTTTCTGTCCATCACAAAAGGTGTCTTTAATGTTTTTAAAATGAGTTGCCAAATAATTTTTGGATAAATATGATTTTAGAGCTATATTAATATTTGAAAGTTATTTGAACTGTCGCGGACCGTTTCAGTATCAGGAAGTTCTCCACATCTGTTACTGTACAAGTTTTGGTTCCATACCCCTCCCTTTGATATCGTTTAAAAGATGAAGCTCTCACGAATCCAGGGATATATCTTGACACTGTGTTACTCTTTGTTTGGTGACGTGAAGTTTGTGCGTAACTGAGAGTATAAATAACAGTCCTCATGCGTAAAACGTGGAGGCGGAGTTATGTTTCTGTAGGCGCGTGAGTGAAGAGTATGATAGTAGATTTTGATGATGCACAGTGTAAATGTCAAAGGAAAAGGTTACGTCATGTGCAGAATGAGTCCTACAATAGAAATCAACACTTTTAGTAAACCAGATTCTCTTTTATAAAGTAAAAAACCCATTCGGCACAGTTTTGGGTACATTTGGCTAAATTGTGCCAAACTGCCATTTCCACCTGGCACMCTGCTCACTAAAACCTTTGTGAAATGACGTCCTGATGCATCTCAGTGATCCAGGTAAAAAATCAAATGAAGACCCCAAACCCAGACCCAAACCAGTGGTTATTCCGTATGTTGCGGGTGTTTCGGAGAAACAGACGTTTATTTTCTAAACATGATGTCCCAGTGGCTTTCAAAYCCCAAAACACATTACGGCAAAGGCTGGTTCACCCCAAAGATCCGGTGCCCCGGCACAAACAGAGCAATGTTGTATATGCTGTTAAGTGCCAGGAGGACTGCGACCAGTTATACATCGGGGAAACAAAGCARCCACTGTTCAAAAGAATGTCCCAACACAGACGAGCTACATCTAATGGCCAGAACTCTGCAGTTTTCACTCATTTACAGACCAGCAGTCACTCTTTCAGAGATGAGGATGTTCTCATTCTTGATAGAGAGGAACGTTGGTTTGAGAGAGGAGTAAAAGAAGCCATTTTTGTGAAGAAAGCCCGTCTGTCATTAAACAGAGGTGGAGGCCTCCGTTTTCAGTTGTCCCCCTGCTACAGCGCTGCCATTGCCAGTATCACTCCACCCCCTGTTAACAATAGGTGTTAATTAGGTGTGAACGATRGYCATGTGATGTGAGTATCAGTCACCTGGAGGCAGGACATAAAAGCCTGAATTTTGCCTGAAACTCTCAGACTGAAGAAGTCTCTTGGAGGAGAGACGAAACGTTTCATTAAAGAAGAACCTGTCCAGAGGACCTATACAATTTTTTTTTTCCTTGATTTTTTACCTGGATTACTGAGATGCATCAGGACTGTTYGGAATTAAGTAAAACTGCGAAAAAAATACGTTTTTTTTCCTCATTTTGAGACACCAGCTATTAGAGACCACCTACACCTGTAGAGAGCTCTGTGAACAACCTTAGTTCTGAGGAATCGTTCATATTTAACCTGGTCAAGCTAACAGTCAAATAATCATTCAAACAGCATCTTTCCTTCAGTTTTCCTTTCCATTGTTACACAGATTTATGGCTTCTAAAAGGATTTTCTCTWAAACTTTTGAGACTAAAGTTATTTCAGGATGGCAGCAGTCCACTTTGATTTTTGCTCCACAAGTTACAAAGATTGTTTGGTAAGATATTAGTTGTTATAAACCCACGTAACAAAATCTGAATTGGAGGATTATTGCAATCTCAGATTCTCTAACAGTCAAGTACTTTTACAAACCTGAATGAGGTTTGAACCAATAAATCTGTTACAATATAATAACAACCGTTAGAACAGACAGAATATTGTATTCTGAAACATACTGTATGCGTGGACTCGTCTGTTGCCTCATTTTCGACATAAATTCTATAAAGTCCAGTCTGGACAGGAGTCCTGGACAGCCTGAGAGGGCCCTTTGTCCCTTCGGACTGGAAAATCAGCTTCCTCCACACTCCTGCCAGCAGGCTGCAGTAAATATACTCACCTCTGCAGCTCGTAAAAAAGCTCATTAATAAATAATGAAAGCTGTCAGATTGGGCAGACTGGTAGAGTTTTTCCTGGTGCCAAACACCCACTCTGTTAAAGCAAAGTGTGAGTTTGTGTGTGTGTAGTCTTAGCTGAGAGTAATTGGAAAGTTTGGGAATGACACCTGAAATATATATTTATATATGTTTAATAAAGATGTGGAACGTTTCTAACTGTGCTGTCTGAGACTTCAGTTCATTGGTTTTCCATGCTGGGGTTCTGGTGAGGGTTGAGTAAAAGCTGAGTTCAAGTTAGGTTGTTTACTTTTACGTGAAAACATTTTTATTTTAATTAGAGGTCCACCCATACATCGACTGGCCGATAAATTGGGCCGATATTTGTGTGTTGTTTTGTTTGCCGATACAGTTAAAAACGATCTTAACTTAAACTAGACATGGGTTTTTACGATGTAAAAACAAGTGTGCATTGCCATGTAGCATGTCATTGCAGCACGGCTTTGCCTGCAGCATTGGACTTGCAGAATGAACTTTGACCAAGTTCAAATGTGTTTTCTATACCAGCTTGTGCCTGTCAGGTCAGCAGATATTTGTAATGAGGATAATTGTGTGACAATATGTAGTTTGTAGAGATTTTTAGTTAAAGTTGCTGTAGTTGGGTTTTGAACCCTGATCTCCCACATGAAAGCCCATGGCACTAACCATGAGACCATTGGAGCTGTGGCAGAGGGGATTGCCAGATGTTGGTTTGTATGTGTGCAGAAAGAGGCCACATTGCCAATGCAATCTTTGACACTAAACTGCAATATATTACAACAATAGGACAATATTATGACAGTATTACAATAAAACATAAAAATACAATCATATTAATATTGTAATCACTGAACTACTGAGTTTAAATATTATTAAACTATGGTGCAGTACTATATTATGTAGATGCAGCAGGGGGCAGTATTGGACCAATACAAGGCTCCATTGACTGCCATTATAATTTATTAAACATCAATATTTCAAAAACTATAAGTTTTACAGGCACCAAAAGGCATAGCCATCATTTGGCACAGGAGCTTTACAGATATAAATTGCAATGGCAGCTCTAGGACAAAGTTTGCAGGAGAAGCGTGYCAAAGTKGAGATGACTTGGATGACAAACAAATCACAATAGTGTGCATTGCATTGGCAATGCACACTGATTAGTTTGGTTTTATTGGTAAATGTTTAAACGTTAYACAGATTTTTCTATCTATTGTTATGTTTTGTTTTGCTTATAAATTGTGAAAATTGTAGAGCATCTTTGAGGGTCTTGAAAAGCACTGTAAAAGACTAATGCATAATAATAATAATAATAATAATAATAATAATTGTTATTATTATTATTATTGTTATTGTTATGTTTCTCCTTAACAGTCTTTATTCCACTGGTGAGCAAAAACTGTACCATTTCTGTCTTTAAACATTTCCAGACGTTATTGGGGGCTTTTTAAAAAACAAAACAAAACAGGGTGTCAGACGACTTCCTCCGGTTCTTACCTTTAATTTGACACCCTTTCAAAATAAAAATAAAAATTCAAATATTTAAAAAGCTTTTAATGAATTTCATGGGCGACTGTTAAGGAGTTAAACTGAGCTTGTGTAACATTTGTTATCATGTAAATGGAGGAAGAAAATAACAACAGTCTCCAAGAATCGGCCCAAATAATGGGCAGCACATATCGAGGATCAGTTAAACCAGTGGTTCCTAAAGTTGCGGTTGGGACCCCACTGTGGGTCCCGAAACATCAGGGTGGGGTCCTGAAAATATTTTCTTTATTAATTACACTAAAAAATAACTAATTATTTGCCTTTGTTGTTACAAAAAAGTAAGGTTAGTGTTCATAAAATGGACAAAAATAGCATAATAAATATTGTTACTCTGCTCTTGTTTATTTGACAAATAAAACAATGTTTATCAGCCAACAACAGCTGGGGGCACAGGTCTCTGCTGCTGGTATTTTGTGGATCAAAAGCTAAAAATTTTGGGAACCACCGAGTTAGACAGATCAAATAATCTGTATCGCCCTTAAAAACCCCGTATCGATCAATCTCTAATTTGTATTAATTTAAAAGTTGTTAGAGTARCAAAATAGGGATTATAACATATTATTCTTTAGTCAAACTGTTTATTATAATATTATAGTAAAACATCAAAATACAATCATATTAGTATTGTAAACACTGAACTACTGAGTTGAAATATTAAACTATGGTGCAGTACCAAGTTGAGTACAGCTGAGGATAGTATTGGACCAATACAAGGCTCCATTGACTGTCATTATAATTCATTAAACATTAATATTTCATAAACTATAAGTTTTACAGGCACCAAAAGGCATAGCCATCATTTGGCACAGGGGCTTTACAGATATAAATTACAATGGCAGCTCTAGGACAAAGTATGCAGGAGGAGAAGCATGGCAAAGTTGAGATGACTTGGATGAGAAATGAATCACAATAGTGTGCATTGCATTGGCAATGCACACTGAAAAGTGGGAAATCAATATTGGACGTTAATATCGGCCCAGTTTTACACATCGGACCGATACCGATATTCTAAAAAATGACCAATATCAGCCGATACCGATATTAATGCCGATATATCGTGCAGCACTAATTTTATTTTATTATTTTTTTAATATAGTTCTCCTGAATCATTTTTGATGATTACCATCTACAAAAGAGTCCAGTCCGGATCCAGAAACAAACTGGTTTCTCTAAGTTCTTTTTATATTATTAGAGTTTGGGTTAAGATAACTTATAGAAACTTTAAGACCTTTCTTTTTTAAACATTTGCAGCTTTAATAAAGTAAAAGGTCACACATAGTTTATGTGTTGACGGGGCATGTTGTGCCATTATCTGCTTACCGCTGCCTATAAAGCCAGGTCATTAAGTAACTGTGGAGGCATTTATTATTCCATTAAGGTATTATCTTGGGGCAGGATCTGGATTAGCGTCAGCTCGTTTCTGAGCCGTACAATAAGACAAACTGTGTGTGTTGTTGGATTTGAACTTACCGTGCCAGGATTGTTCGACAATAAAGCCCTAATGGGGCAAACGCAGTGTTTGTTTAAGGATGTATACATTTCCTGGCAGCCAGAAACAGCTCTCCTCTCATCTAATATCAGTTTCGTGACAGAGTTGAAGYGTGTAGTAGTAATTATTTACTCGCACACACACAGAAGTACACACGTAGTGGTCTTTACTGTTGTGCTGAGCCGTGACTCTCGGTACCGACACATGTGGTAATCATTTTCAGGAAACCAATTCCTGCTCAATCTGTTTCGCTGTAAATCAAAAGTTTTGGTATGGCAAAGATTAAAAATGTTCACTTAAAACTGCAAAATAAAAACAAAAGCCCAGCGTTGTTTGAAGAAAAGCACATCGCTCGCCATCTTTGGCCGAAATAAAAACTAGAATTATTTCATGTTGAGAAATGACAGGGCTATAGCTGCTTTGATCAAAATCTATGATTAGGTCTCATGAGCTGTTAGGTGTGTGTTGAGGAGGACTCTCAGCTACTACCACATTACGGTGGGATATAAAAATGCCCCATTTTACAAAGTATTAGTYCACAGTAGAGATGTTGGAGGAACCRTCTGAGCAGTTTGCTCAGCAAGTTAGAGCTTAAATTTTTACAGTAGTTTCTGCAGCTTTTTCATACATTCTCCAAAAGAGAAAAGATGAAAATYAAAACTAGAGAAATATMATTTCCTGTGAAAACGCAGTGTGAATGCTTAATGCGGAAAATTACTGAAGTAGCTGAAATGTTTTTATACCAAAATTGCTTCCGTRAGTTAAATTTGAACAGCTCACTTTTGCTGAAAGTAGGAAAACAAAAGTGAAAAATCAGTAGGAAATGGGTAAATTAGCCAAAATGAACAAAAAGAAGCTAAAAGTTGATGAAACAAGTTTAAAATTAACAGATGAGGAAATGAGAGTGAAAGTTTTCAAATTAGAAAAATATAAGAAAAGTTAAAAAAAACAACTTGTCATCAGTTTTGAAATAGCCAAAGTCTGAAACTAACCAAAAAGTAGCTTAAAAAGTAGCTGAAATTATCAAACTGAATTAAGCAGTAAGAAGCTGAAATTATCACAGAAATTTAAACTTTCATGAAAAACTCATTCGCAAAAAAAACAGCTAAAAATAAAACAGCTGAAAATAGAGGAAAGCAGCTGACAGAAGCAAAAATAAATTGAGTAGCAGAAGAATAGCAGAAAAGGTCAGAATGATAGTTTAAGAAAGCAGAAAAAAGCTAAAATCAACTAAATTAAAAGCTGAAATTAGCACAGAAAAGTTAAAACCACAAAACTAGAATAAAAAAAGTTCAGTAAAGGTTTMTGAACATTTTAAGGKTTTAATGATGTTGAGAACGGCTCCATTCGTTTTCATTGAGAAAAAAATATCCGAACAAGATRAAACTCCTAAAACRTAWAAATTGCTGAAAAACCAAAAGTCCCGAAGGAGCCGAACGTTTTCTTATTCTGCTGAATTAGCACAAATGTTGCTGAACGGGACGCGTGCTGGATAATACACGGAAGCAAAAATGATCTGAACGGTTCATTTATTTATGCAAAGAGAAGAAAGTTTGAAAGGAAAACGGACAACAGTGTTGCTCAAACAAGTTCAGCAGATTGTGTGAGCGAGGATCAGTGACGAGAAGTCTGAGGAGCAATTAGGCTTCAGCTGAAACAAGTTTTTAAGTGTGTGTGTGTGTGCGTGTGTGTGCACGTCTTAATTGTACACAGATGGGTGTTTACTGTAAGAAAGGGAGAGTTGCACAGATAGGCTCCATGTGTTGCACATGAAACTGTTCCAGCAGTTTCCTCGGATCGTCTGTTTTAATGCGGCTCTTTTAGCCGTTTGGTTTTATCAAAGACGGGCTGAAAAAAGAGACGGCTGCGTTTGAAGCGACGCCTGAGTCGCTTCCGTTATCTCCGCCTCGCTTGGCCTCGCTTTCACATCGGAACTTTTGCGGCRGCCGGGCCTAAACGGGTCCAGGTCTGTGTTGGTTTTCAGAGGGGGCCATGTGGTCGAGGGACGATTAGACGCAGCGCGCTTCCAAGAGCGCGCTTGTACGCATGAACGCATCCAAGTGCGTAAAAAGTTTCAATTAGCTGACTAAGTAGTGCAGCGCTTTAACTGCGAGGTAATTTCAGCATTCTGTCGCTCGCACACACAGCAGCCAGTGATGCTGTTAAACCCCAATAAATGATGTCATCTAATAACTGCAGCTGCTTGTTGTGTTGGTGAAGTCTTCAGTTCTTYTGGGCTTTGTTTTCGTTGCTGTTGGTAATCTGCTCTGTGGAGTCGCTGCACAGCTGAGGTGGAAAATCACACCTCTGTCGGCTTTACGAGCAAAAATCATTGCTGACTCACAAATTATTTACTATTTACGCTTTCCACTCGTCGTTGGACTCGTGGGATGTCCGTGACAAGTTGTTGTAGCGTCCGTTAACCGCAAACAAAACAAAACTCACTCGTATTTTTTTTATTGATGGTTCTTAAAGGGATCCCCGATTAGTTGTAACATTAAACTTTATTTAATAAACACATATTT
>NW_013952682.1:561405-563221 GCF_001266775.1 Austrofundulus limnaeus | reverse complement strand
TCTCTGTCAACGCTCTCTGGTTTCATTTAAGAGTCCATCATCAGATATTGTCTAAGATTAACCTACAACTAAACATCCTACAGAATTTTTACAGTCTTTATTTTACAGTAAAAATAAATGTTTATGAAATAAAGTCTAATGTTACAATTAATCCTGGATCGGATTAAAAGTGAAAAATGATTTGAACAAAAAGCTGAAGGTTGAGTTTGTTCCTTTAACTTTTTTTTGGTATTCCCTGCGGTTCAGCACATCTGTAAACACACCGTTCTCAACCATGCAGCTCACAAGCAGCACAGGAAATGGTACAGATAATGGCTGAAAGCTTTTTTTTCTCCCAACACAATGTCGCCTGTTAAGTGATGTCTGCTGTGTGTGTTTTTTTTAAGTGTGTTGAGAGATAGACATTTAACATTACCTCTGCTGCTTATTTTAGCATCTCCTTGGAGTGCACGCCTGGGTTGAGAGGGTAAATGTTTTCATTTGAGTAAATAAAGCCTTTCTTTTTATGCCCTGGGTGAATGGAGGGCTGTGATGCCTAAGCCAGGAGAAAATGGAAGAGATAAACTATATAAGACAGCGAAGGAGATGTGTATGTTTCTCATTTATGCCTATTCAAAAGAGCTGKCGACCCTGAGCACTAATCTGTTTCCTCCCTTTTTTCTTCTTTCACAGTTCCGGAGATTTCTCTGTGATTCACCTCTGGAGGTATGTATTTCCGTCGACTTGTTGGCAGTTGAGTGAACCCCCCCTCCACCACTTTTTTAATTTTATTGTCTTCAAAAAGCACGTGTTATCTTTAAAGGTTTGCTCCAAAGAGGAGGTCTTCATGATRGTTATTTGACGCCCTCTAAATGAAACAACCACACTGGTCGCCCTGCACACGTACTCGCTGTTTGATGTCGAGGCCTTCAGCTGGATTGAGTGCAGCGAAGGGATTCAAAAAGACTGGTTCCTTTCATATTGGAGGATTTTTAATTTAGCCGTGCTAAAGTAAAACGGAGGAGTACGGTGAAATGTGGTGTCCAGACTGCATCCTGGCTCTGCTGAACCTCAGAGCGGTCTTTCCTCCGGCTCTGATGGTACCAGGGGTCTTTTATCTGGATGGGATCTTGTTGCAGAATCCTTATAGTGGTGCACAGTAACAAATATGTTTCCATCAACATTTTTTATACGCGCTTTGAAGTATCACATTAAAAAAGATGGATGGAAACAGAAATTTTTGCAAAAACTTCCTCAATTTTGCAAAAAGGTTTTTATGCAGTCACTTGAGGTGGTTTTTGGATTTTCCGAAAAATAGTTAAAGCGCAAAAGATAAATTTTATGCTGCAAAAAGGCTTTTATTCTGTGTTTTAATATTTTTTTTATCAMAAACTCAACTTATATCTTCCTTTTTCTGATTTTTTGAATCTCCTTAGAGCACTGCTTTAACTATGCATGGCCTTCCAACATCCTATTAAATATGACATTCATGCAAAACTTTCCAAAAACTGAACATAAATATAAAACGAAATATGTCATTATTCTTTTTCTTTATGATCTTTGCACATCTTTACTTATTCTGACATTCAAACTTACCAAAAATTCAACATAAATAAAAAACAAAATAAGTAATTATTTTTTTCCTTTATGAACATCTATCAGATCTCTCTCTAAAGCTTTGGTCGGACCACTTTAGGAAGGGCTCACCGCGTTGCTCATGGAGAAAAGGAGGAGAAAGTCTCCGAAAACACCGGGAAAAGTTGCTAGATTAGTCGCTAGTATCTAGAGGGTAGTGCTGGGCGGTATGACCCAAATTTTATATCACGATATTTTCAAC
>NW_013952682.1:546918-560747 GCF_001266775.1 Austrofundulus limnaeus | reverse complement strand
TATATATATAGTTTTAAATGTTCCAACAACGGGCAGAACTATGATGTCATACAAATAAAAACAGAATAAGTTGCACTTTTTGCTGCCAGTGGCCCCGTGGGGTCAGAAATTAGAGCAACACTTATCGCAGCCACTTTAATAGATCCAGAGGCACATTCAGACTGACTGACACAAACAGTCACTCAGCTCTGCCCCCCGAGCCCCCTCAGGTCTTCACTAATGAACGTCGTTAGTGTTTATAGGAAACAAGCTTTTATCACCTCGTCAAAGCTGGCGACCAGGCCCACTGAATTACACAGCTCACACACACACACACACACACACACACACACACACACACACACACACACACACACACACACACACACACAAACACATGTTCACACTGTGGCTTGCTGCCGAACATATTTTCCTGCTTTTATCATCTCCTCACATTGATTTCGATGACCATCTTCTTTTCATTTCACCTCTTTCCCAAAACCTCTTTTTATTCTGCTCAACAATCTGATTTTTTTTTTTTTTTTGGTCTTCTGTCTCTCTCCCAAGTGCTGAATTACTTTGCATCAAATTCTGCGTGTTGTTCTCCATCTGTCTCCAATCAGAGTGCCATTAGAGGCACACACAGACAGACAACTCACCGCCTGGACTAGCAAACAGTGCGGCTCGGCTCACATGTAAGCCTGAATTCATGCGAGCATGCGCAAACTGCACGCTCACAAACTCMGCTGCAGCTGCCCGACGTGTTTGTTTGTCGCCGAGTTCCATTTCACCAAAATTGCAGAGGATTCATGCTAAAATTCAGGCAATTAACATCACCTGGATCCTTTTTCCCTCATTTATTTTTATTTATTTATTTATTTTTTTTTTAACATTTCCCAGTACATTTACACACAGAAACAGAACATATGTGCTTTTTGAGCAACGGTGAGACGTCAGTGTTTAAAATATAACGAGCAGCATGAAGTCATGTCGACTTCAGCCTCRTAGTTTTTACATCTAGGTCAATTTTAGGACGTTGTGTTTTTCTAATTTTTCTATTTTGTCAGTAAATAAAACCTGTATCTTACTGTTCTGGAATTTTTGGGCTCTAGTTTTCAGTCACATTTTTGACGGAGCCTCCAAAATGTCTCAAAAGGTTTGCAGGAGTTTCTTCATCTTTTCATATAAGTCGTACAGACTCTCAATTTTGTTTCTTTGTTTTTAATCAAGTAAAAGCCTAAGTTTATTTAAAGATTTATTTTAAATTTATTCAAATACTATAAAAACGAACTCGAGAATCAGCATTGTTTTTGCGAAAAACGCTCAAACCTGAACGATTTTTGCAGAAAAAAACAGAAAAGATGCACAAAAAGTTTGCAATTTATTGTAAAATAGCCTAAAAAAGCTGCAATTAGCAGAAAATTAGCTGAAAAAGTGAATTTAGCGCAAAGAAAAAACAGCACATGTTTGATAGTTTTGGCAGTAAGAAGCTGAAATGATCACAACAAGGTGAAATTAGCTGAAAAAAGCTAAAATTAGCTGAAAGTAGCTCAATGTGGTTTTATTTGCTAAATAACACTAAAAGAAGCAAAAAAAGCTAAAATTGGCAGAAAGAAGCTAATAGGACAAAAAATAATCAACAGATTAGCTGAAAAGGACAGAAAGATAGCTGAAATAGCAGAAGAAACTAAAATTAGCAAAAAAGAAGCTGAAGGAAGCTGAAATTATCACAAAGAAGTAAAATAAAGCAGAACCAGAACAAAARGTGAAAACTGCAGGAAAKGTTTAACYATTTTGAAGGATTTTAAGGATGTTGAAAACCGGTTCATTCAATTTCAACAAGAACAAAAATGGCAGAAAAAGCTAAATATTTCAAAGTATAAATTGCTGAAACACCAGTAGTCACAGTTGGAATGTTCCAAAGGAGCTGAAAGTTTTCASACATGAATTGTTGAAATGACACAAAAATTGTGGAACGAGGTACGTGAAGGAAAATGGGACTCGGTCGTATGAACGCTTCATTGCATTCACTCGACTGTGTCCCAAACAAAGTTTTATATACTAGTTTCTCTCAGCAAAGTTCAGCTAATTTCTAACCCCACGTTAAAAACAACAACCACCTGTGCACACGCTGCTCACATGGCCCTGTGTTCAGGCCATATGTGAGCGATTTGGAGCTACTGTGGAAGCTCTGGGCCCGTTTGAAGTTTTCCAGGGGAATGTTGAGATGGTTGTCGCAGTGTCGAGGACACAAACATTAAGCTGTCGTTTGAAGTGCTGCACAGGTCAGTCAGGCTCGATCGGACTCGGGCGGGGAGGGGGCCTAACGTCCAAACAAACCTGCAAACTCAGACAAGAAAGCCTTTACATGTCTTACTACAGCGTTCACATTAACGTACAGCTGAAGTGGGGTAAGTAAAATCCCCTCGTGCACTTTCCTTTTACTTACAACTCATAAATGACAGAGTAGGGGCCTCTTACAAAGGCTCCAGTGTTCTTGAGGGGGGAACCAGTGCCAAGAAATACCAGGCTCGCACAGACAGGCCGTTCCCCCTGCCATGGGCGCACAGACATACTGACCCAAGTTAAGTGACTGTTACCCTCAACCAGCACTTCCTGTTTACAGCTGATCACGTTTAGCTCTCAGACATCTTGTACCAATGTTCTGTGGGTAAAGTATTTATATGAATCAGTATTGGCTTACCATTGGTCACAGAAACGGTATGCTACCCAAAAAGCTGTGGTTGTGACCCCAATGTGAGTCATAAAACAACAATGAAGTGTTCCTGAGATCTTCAGAACTCAACCTAAGCTTAAAAATGACCAATAGTTTAGTTTTTGACTTGGATAAAACTGGAAATTGAAAGTTAGTTTGGCTCACATAATTGTTTATTGTTTATTAGAAAGGGTCTTGATTACCGGTAGTCCTCGCTTGGGATAAGACTATTTTTCCTGGTGTCCACGAGTAAAACAAATACATTAAAACAAAAAACAATAAATAAACACATTGTTTCCCATTACTAGAATAATGATGCATAAAATTAAGAACTAATTCATCAAAACCAAATGTTGATAACTACACAAGTCAACCCATCACCTTAATAGATAGATAGACAGACTCCCGTACTTAAACTAAAATCACAACCAGTCCTTTAGCTCTGTTCTGATCAAATTTATCCAGATCTTTTCATGTTGCACCAGAACAAACTACTTGGCAGTAGTCAAGATGACGTCAAACTAAAGCCTGCACCACCATCTTCTTTATTTTGGGAGATCTGAAATAAGATTTACAACAAATTTATTGAAATATTTCTACTCGTTTTAGTCACAATCTTCTGAATATACAGTATGTAGACCATGATAATGTTTWATCAGCTATCACTTCCAGCAGTTTAACTTCTTTCCCTTGTTCTATTTGTTGCTTATTTAAATGAATACTTAACATTAGAGTTTGTTTGACAAAATATGTAGAATCCAATACCACATCCCTGTTGACTCCTTAGGTTTTAACCTGTTCTCAGACAATAGTTCTTGTAGCAAAGCCCTATTTACCTGATTAAACCAATCAGAAGATTCATATATTGTATTATCTTCATAAACAATACACAGGGTTCATGCAGGGTCTTAAAAAGTCTTAAAAAGTCTAAGATTTGAAAATCAAAATTTTAGGCCTAAAAAATGTCTTAAAAACGCCCAAATTTTCATCCAAGGTCTTAAAATTAGTTTTGTCAAGTCTTAATTATTTTTATTTTGGATCATTCCCAGAAGCGTTGGCTGCATAAATAAACAAAGTAAAGTGCTGTAATAAGAGGTTCACGTGATCTGTCTTCATGAAAGGCTATGTTTGCTACCGGTCTTGGTACATGGTTAAACTACAAACCCTGTGAAGACTGCAGGTAAAATATGGCACAATTTACTTCCATGTTTTTGACCTCTTTGCCATTATAACCCCCGCATACGGCAGTTTGTTCACCTGCCCAAAAATAAAGAAGTTCAGTCATGTCCACTGCTTGTCGTTTAAATATGGGAAAGTGTGTTTTCAATGAGACTTGACTTGATATCAGTGATTTTTGTACTCCGTTGAAAGCGATCCACAGCAGTCGATATGAAGGTTTCAGAGATATGACCATTTCATTAAAATAGTTTAGTGTTCTTGTATTAAAATTAAATATTCTTAAATGGCTAAATTGATAGCAGTAAAAGTTTATGTTAAAATTTCTGAGACCATTTGACCGTTCCTGTTATGTGTCGGTTTGGTCTTAAATGCCATTCGTAATGGTCTTAAAAGGACATTAAAAGGTCTTAGATTTAACTTACTGAAACCTGTGTGAACCCTGAATACAACATACGGCATGTCCTTCATTAAAATAAAACAGTAAAGGACTGAGGAAGGTGCCTTGTGGAATTCCACATGGAAAGTTAAAACATTTGGACATAACACATTGTTTCCTATTATATAAACAAATATAGATACTGTAAAATTATTAGCTGAAAACCTTTTGCTTGCCATGTTTTTGGACAAAAGTCAGGTCTGCATCTGGAGGGACTCGGACAAGTAAAGATGACCAAATCTAAGTCGCACAGATTTGGCAGCTGAGCATACGTTTGAGCAAACACAGAAGTCAAACAGCCTTTAATGTGGAGCGCTATTTGAACAGTTTCATGTCCTACCCCCACTATCCACAATCTGTGTGTTTGAAGGTCAGGCTTTTTGTGATGCAGCTTTGTTTTTAAAACCATCAGTCTTCTGGGGGTCACAGTTTTCCAGGTGTGCAGAAGTATGTGCCTTGTTTCTCTTTGGTCAGTTTTAATTTGGTGCTTCACCAGATGACCCAGTGAGCTCTCCTCCAGTGTTGTGATAGCTACCAGTGTCTGCACAGCTTAACTGTGTCCAGATGAATGTCGGCGAAGGACCGGGGTCCTGTTACTAGCGCACCGAGGAGAGACGCACACAAATATAAACCCCACCTTTATAAGATGACTTTTAACCCCAACCCCAAGCTTGAAGACTTAAGCCTCTGGGATAAAAGCAGTAAAATAGCTCGAGTGAAAAACCCAGCATGCAGGTCCTTATGAGAAACACTGTGTCTGTCAGAAACTCCAGTGTTTTGTTAATGGGATAGACTCAATAGATGGGGTGCACACCTACACCCACATTCTTTCATGCCACATGGAATGAGCAGACCCAGACACACAGGAGAAAGCCTGGCACCTCTCCACCGCCGCGTGGTGAAGTAGATTTTTGCTCATGCAGGTTCTTTTTATTAAAAAGCCCTCTCCCGGAGAGTTTCTGTGGTTAGTTCCCCCTACCACCACCACCACTCTTGCTCCGGCTTTCACTCCACATTTGGGAGCCATTAGGCGGCTGAATGTGAGGCTACTGTACACACCCACACATAATGTGTGAGGCCAGGCAGGGAGGCTCAGGATTTAAAATCCACCGTTGTACAGATGTGTTTGTGTCTAAGTGGACTGAAACACAAGACTGAAAAATTGGTTCAGTGTAAAATATTGTCTCTGATAAATACCGAGCTTTTGTGTTTTCATTCCACTGTTATTTTTTAAGTTTTAAAAACAAACTTTATGTCTTTTTGCTTTTCTTTCTCTTTGTATTTGTCCCAGGCGGAAAGTTCTCCAGATGGCCCAGAGGTGGGTTACGGCTCCTTCCACCAGCAGTATTGGCTGGACGGGCAGATCGTGGCAGTGGGAGTCATTGACATCTTGCCTACCTGTGTGTCCTCTGTGTACCTGTACTACCATCCAGACTTTGCATCGCTGTCTTTAGGTTCCTACTCTGCTCTCAGGTTAGATATGAGAACCGAGTTTTATGTCAAATCATTGCTTTTATGGTGTCTGAATATTAGTATTGAGTTTGAAATTTCATATCGAGTTTCATTTTTCCTTTGTTTTTAAAGGGAACCCTGACTAGTTGTAACATTAGACATTATTTGATAAACATTTGCTTTAATTGTAAAGCAAAGACTGTAAAATACAGTGTTTAGTTTTCCATTTTAAAACATATATTGTCGCATGGACATCGCCATATTGTTTACACTTAAAATAGTTAATTGGACCAATCACGTCTTGAACAAATGCCCAAAAACGTCAAACAGACCAATCATATACTGGACAAACTTCTCCCACATAACAAAACTYCTAGTGACTGCAGCGACCCCTTTCTCATTAGCTTGGGTGATGCAAACGTTAACACACACAAATATGTGGCGACAACACCAGCACTAACGTTTTATCATTATATATGTGTATATTTGTATTTGCACGTGCACTAAAGCTATATAAATATATTTGTATTACCTCAGGTGCTACCATTATATTATCATATATGTATATATTAGTATTAGCTTGGGTGCTAACGCTATATAATCAAATATGTATATATTTGTTTTAGCTTGGTCGCTTTATCGTCATATGTATATATCAGTATTAGCTCATGCGCTAATGTTAAATATCCACRTGTATATTTTTATTAGCTTGGGTGCTATATATACAATATATATATATATATATTGTTTTTTTTTTTACTTGGATGCTAACGCTATGTTATATATGCATACGGTTGTATTAGCTATGACGCTAATAAATAATGTGTGTGAGTATGTACGTATGTATGTATGTATGTATATATGTATGTATGTACTAGCTTGGGCGCTAACACTAGCACTCTGGTTTTATCTCAAAGGGCTGAGTGCTGGATAATCTCCAAGATGAACCTTCAGGGTAGATAGAGCTCAGTAAAAACTTGCACCGGCSGAGGACCTAGAAACATGATAATTTACTCTTGTATGCTTTGTGTTGTAAATAATATGGCACCATTGTGACARTGTGTTTTTTAATAGTTTATAAAACTAAAAAACATACAGTATTTTTTGCAGTATTTTATAGTTGAAATAAATGTTTATCAAATAATGTCTAATGTTTCAGTTAGTCAGGTTTAGCTTTAAATACCTTGATTACCTTGTTGAATTGTTAATGTTTTTAGTTTTCACYCTCTCCCTGCTGTCCGTCATGTTTCAATCTCAGTCTCCTCCCAAGTTTTATTTTTAGAACTCCTTGTTGCACCATAACTACTCTTTTATTTAAAGTCAGAGAAATATGTCTTTCTTCACATTTGATTGGTGTCGGCAGAGCTGCATTTGTGGTTCGGCTGATGACAGTTCTCTCCTCCAAGACGAAACGAGAGAACACACACATCCTCGACAGGCTCACACATCCGGCATTTCCTGTAAAACGTAACTCAATACTGTGAGGGAGGCTTTTAAAAATATTTCTGCTCAGATTTGGGGACCAGAGGAACCTCGGCTTTAATTTTGGCGTGTGTAAGTGTTGTGAGTTTTTGGGCGTTTAGGCGTGTGTGTCGATGTAATCGTGCACTAAATCAGCACAGATAGGGTCAGGATATTTGCTGCTACTTTAGGAGGAACTCCTTGGTTCATCCACAGTACAGTCTGGCACCGCGTATTATGATAGTCCAAGTGTAACAGAGTTCTTTGTGTGGAAGAGGCCTTGGAAAAAAACACAACCCAGAATAGCTGAAATCTTTCCAGTTGTTTRTTGACTCTAGAAAACATATTTTTGTCTTGTAATAAGTTGGAAAATTAGTAAAATATATCTCAAGACCATTTTCCTCCTGGTTTCAATGTTTGTTGTTAGCGCTCCAAAGCTGCCAAATAATTTCATTGTTTAAAACTAAAAGAAAGTCAATCACTTTATTTTCATTTCATCCACAAAGAGACTTTTTCTAAAGTTGTACAAAGAATGGGAATGGGGAAAGAAAAATATTGTATAGGTCTTCTGGGCGGGTTMTTCTCTAATGAAACGTTTCGTCTCTCCTCCAAGAGACTTCTTCAGTCTGAGAGTTTCAGGCTAAATTCAGGCTTTTAAGCCCTGCCTCCATGTGACTGATACTCACATCACATGGCTATCGTTGACACCTAATTAACACCTATTGTTAACAGGGGGTGGAGTGAAACTGGCAATAGCAGCACTGTAGGAGGGGGACAACTGAAAACGGAGCCCTCCACCTCTGTTTAATGATGGACGGTCTTTCTTCACAAAAATGGCTTCTTTTACTCCTCTCTCAAACCAACGTTCCTCTCTATCAAGAATGAGAACATCCTCATCTCTGAAAGAGTGACCGCTGGCCTGTAAATGAGTGAAAACTGCAGAGTTCTGGCCATTAGATGTAGCTCGTCTGTGTTGGGACATTCTTTTGAACAGTGGCTGCTTTGTTTCCCCGATGTATAACTGGTCGCAGTCCTAGGCTGGTTCACCCCAAAGATCCGGTGCCCCGGCACAAACAGAGCAATRTTGTATATGCTGTTAAGTGCCAGGAGGACTGCGACCAGTTATACATCGGGGCAACAAAGCAACCACTGTTCAAAAGAATGTCCCAACACAGACGAGCTACATCTAATGGCCAGAACTCTGCAGTTTTCACTCATTTACAGGCCAGCGGTCACTCTTTCAGAGATGAGGATGTTCTCATTCTTGATAGAGAGGAACGTTGGTTTGAGAGAGGAGTAAAAGAAGMCATTTTTGTGAAGAAAGACTGTCCATCATTAAACAGAGGTGGAGGCCTCCGTTTTCAGTTGTCCCCCTCCTACAGTGCGGCTGTTGCCAGTATCACTCCACCCCCTTTAACAATAGGTGTTAATTAGGTGTCAACGATAGCCATGTGATGTGAGTATCAGTCACATGGAGGCAGGGTTTAAAAGCCTGAATTTAGCCTGAAACTCTCAGACTGAAGAAGTCTCTTGGAGGAGAGACGAAACGTTTCATTAGAGAAGAACCCGTCCAGAAGACCTATACAATTTTTTTCTTTTTGATTTTTTTTACCTGGATTACTGAGATGCATCAGGACAATGGGAATGGGGATTTCCACTCAGGCTAGTTACGTGACTACGTCTGCTACCCATGTAGCGATAGCGGCTCTATTGGTTTCAATCACAGTACGCGTTTTAGCTGAGTTTAATCTTAAATAAATGTATAAAACAGCATCAAACTCCACCGGCAGAACCATAAAACATTGTGCTATCATTCTTGTTAGAGTGACTCAGGATACAACCATCATCCCAACATAGAAGGAGTATTTTTTTCTCACTTTTCTCAAGCTAAGATGCTAGCTAATAGCTGGATTTGAGCGATGGGACAAGTTGAATTTGACCAGTAAAAAGGACAACATCTGCTCCAAACATTTTTATCAGAGGTAAAAGACCAACACAGGACCACACTGATCCTATCCTTGAACAGGTACAGCAAACCTTATGATGGTTTTACTGAAGCCTACTGCTAGCTTTACTTTCGTAGCATCCATGCTAGCTTCATACAGTGCTCTACTGCAACCAAAAACACCAACGTTTTYAACAAATCTGTTCACTTTCCAAGTCTGTCAAAGAATTCCTGAAGTCAGATGTGTCCAAATTTGCTCTACGTCTTTTTCTGCCGATTGTACGATCTTTTGAGWGAGCGKCAGATAATGTTTTTYGTGACATCATAAGTGGAGATCTTCATTTCTTGATTTTTCCCTCAAAAACTGAAAGACTGAAATATTAGCTTATAGCACAGCACCATTGGAGTTATTGAGTTGATAACCAGCTTTATAGTAGCACAAAGTGTTAGATCTCTTAAAGAAACCCTGAGTAAACTGCTTCATAGTATACAGCAACATAATACCACCTTAAATTTAATGAGTTTTCAGACCCCTCTAATTACCCTTTTTCAAAAAACCACAGCTAAAATACTTTCTGTTGTTGTTGAAGACTTTTGGAGACCGACGTAAAAACGCCCATCRTTCTTTTTACGTCACATTTCCTAAGCCTGGATGAAGGAGGAGGATTGGAATTGTGATGTTAAGACAAGAATAAAATAGTTTGTAGTTCTAAATATTTTGTGTTTTTTTACTCAATTTTTGTCTCTTTTGCAACAATATTCCTCTCTCATACAATGTCCATTACGTTACATGGATTTGGACAATTACGCAGTTTAGGTGATGATGTCATTTATTGACTTTTAGAACCACTGAAAATTACTTTTTTTTACTGAGTAGTTGGCAACACTTTATAKTTTTCTATTATCATTGAGTCATTTAATGTGGTCAACCCAACAAACGCTGCACTCTTTTTGGCACAACAAAACAATTTTCAAAAAGTTCAGAGATTTTACACAAGTATCATTTCAGCTCCTATGATTTTTAGGACATATTTGTTCGATCATAATAGAAAAAATAAACCTTTGGTTATTGTGATTGGTTAACTTTAGATTAAATGTAAGGACTTCTTTAAGATAAGAGGGTAAAAGATTTAAGATTGTAAAAKCCTGAATGTGATTCCAGAGTGAAACAGGAGAGGGGGACACTGAGGGAGGCTTTATTCAGGAGTTAAGCTCCTTCTGACACAAACCCTGATGTCTTGAGAAGGAAAAGAAGCAAACAGGCACATCAAGACGTGCCGGAGGCTCTGAAGCAGCTCGGATCACTTTTTATTCGCTGCCTCAGGCAGAAAATTCTGTTTAGTTATGAGACATCTAATATCATTTATTATTTGTTGTTTAGCTTTAATCTACTTTTGACATAAACTAAACTAATATTGTCAGAATGGGCACCAACAAATGGTGACCTAAATCATGTGTAGTTTTCAGAAAATGTGTAGTTTTACTGTGTAGAAAAGTGACACAGAGAAAATGTATTTAAGCTAAAATAAATTACTTTGTCTACAAAAGCTGTCTGATTTTTAAAATTTGCTTAGAAAGCGAAAATTAAATTGTTGAAGCTAAAAGCAGCAAAACTTGAGCTATGGAAAAGCTAACTGAAAGGTAAAAGTGGCAAAATATCAGCTAAAATGTCAAAAGACTAACTAAAACAAAAGTATTAAAAAGCTTTAAGTATCAATTTCTACCTGGGTTCTACCTGGTTAAATAAAGGTGATTGATTGATTGATTGATTGATTGATTGATTGATTGATTGATTGATCAATGCTAGTTAGAAGCTAAGAAGCAACAAGTAGCACAAACTTGAAACTGAAAGCAACAGTACACTAGCTAAAAGCTAAATGAAGCTAAATGCTAGTTTAAAACCAAAAATATCAAAATCTTTTACTAAAAGTATAAAAACTCTAGCTAATAGAATAAAAAGCTAACTGAAGGGTAAAAGTGGTGAAACACTAGCTAAAAGCTAAAAATATCAAAAGATTAGCTAAAACGAAAAGTATTAAACTATAATCATCAATGCTAGCCTAAAGCCAAAAGTAGCAACATCTTCACTAAAAGTAGCAAAACTTTTATTACATCTCATCTAATGGTATAAATCGACTAACTGAAAGGTAAATGCAGCACCAGTTATAAGCTTAAAAAAAAGTCCACAGTTCAGCTAAAAGCTAAAGGTATTAAAAAGCTGTTATAGCTAGAAGCAAAAAAGTAACAAGTAGCAATAAACCTGAAATTAAAAGGGGCCAAATGGTAGCTAACAGCTAAAAATATCAAGTCTATTAAAAGCTAAAAATATTAAAAACCTATAAGTATCAATGGCTAGCTAGAAGCTAAAAAGTAATAAACAGAAAAAAAAACTTTAAAGTAAAAGTAGCTGTATGGAAGCTAAAAGCTACGATACTATTTTAAACAAATCTACTCTGAAAGAATGATGCTTGTGAAGGAACTGAAGATGTTTTTATTGAAAGTGTTTCTTTACAAGTCAGTTTTTTAAAGTATAAAAGTTACAAAAACAAAACTTGTAACACCCGACTCCTGAATGTTTTCATATATTAGCAGTTAAAGTAGCACAGAGTATGCAGAACTTGCCAGATTGCAAAGAACAACAAAAAACAAAAATAAAACAATATTGTGAAGTCAGCATTTTACACAACCAGCACAAACCAAAACACAGAAACACAAACAATATCTGGTTCTAGTTTTTTAGGTTTGGAATTATGTAATGAATTGTTTTCAATCCAAACCTGCAATAATCACCTCATGGTATGTGCTATCACTGTGTGTGTGTGTGTGTGTGTGTGTGTGTGTGTGTGTGTGTGTGTGTGTGTGTGTGTGTGTGTCTGTGTGTGTGTGTGTGTGCAGGAGCAGAGGGCTTGATAATTGGCTTGTGCTGGAGTGTCAGATGGCTGAAGAGGGGATAATGGCAGACTCAAGCTGCTGCCACGGGGTGGAGGTGGGGTGTGTGAAGGCCTCGAGGAAAGGGAGGGAAACATGGCTTTTTGTGAATGGGCACCTCCCCTCTCTTGACCCCCCCTCCTCCCATTCAGGGCCTGCCGAGTCCCTTTGTGGCGAGGGGATGGGAACCCAGGAACCTGGCAGAAAGCGGGTGACCTTCCAGCACCTTGCTCTCGCTGCCTCTCTTCTCCGTCTCTTTTCTCTTTCTTGACCCTCCTCTTTTATATTCTCCTCCTGCTGTCTCCCCCCTCTCTCTCTCTCGCCTGCCCTGCTTTGTCCCGTGTCTCATTTTTCAGTGCATCTATTTTATTTTAAGGCCTCTTTTTCTCTCGCTCAAGTCTTGTAAGAAAGGCAGTTCTCCCCCTCTGCCCTAAGCAGGCGAAACACAGCGGTGGAAGGAAGAGTGAAACAAAAGAGAGGAAAAGAGAAGCTAGAGTTTAGTTATGGAAGAGCAAAGGAAATGGCCAAAGGAAAAGAGGGCTTTAGGTAGAAAAGGATGCAATTAAGGTAGAAACTATTGAGGAGAAATAAAGCAGGCAAGACATTTACTGTATTTGAAGCTGGTACATAAATCCTGCAAGTTCTAAACCTTTAATTTACACGCTCCCCTCCTTTTCTGCCCGGGGGGCTCGATGCTGGTTGAGTGAAGGCAGTTGTTTTTGTGTAATGACATGAGACCGAGTGGCTGTTTACTTCCTCAGCTTGGCCGCTGGACCTAATGGACCTCACTTTATATGCAGTTCGTAGGCTAAGATGAAAAACAAGCTCGTGTTGAATTAGTTGGCCAACACTTAAATGTAGTTAAAGTACCAGTAATTGTTCTTTCTGCCTGTGAATTCACACTACTACCAGTGTGCTGTGCTTATTTGATGGTCTCATTTTAAATATGTTCTTAACACCATCTAAMGACAGGAAAACTAATAAAAAGTCTATATTTCATCAGTTCTTATCAGCTTGGTTTATATTCACATGACTAAAACCTGCAAGGAGCTGTTTACTTAGTAACAACACACAAAACAGAGTCTGGGCTGTTTTATGTATTGCAACAAAATATGTACTGGTATGTACCCAGTTAGAACCAAGTAAATACCTGATAGTTACAAGGTATCTAAYGTATTATAAAAACAACATTCTGGTCTCAGTTTTAGAAATGCTGAGTGCATTGATGGTAGTTAACCTGGTACCATTACATAGTTGGGAGAAATGCTTATTATATTTTATATACTATTTACCTGGTATTAGCTACTTTTCTTTCTTTATCTTTATATTTATTTATTTAACAGGGACAATGCATACAAAAACATAGAACAGCTCAAGTCTGTAAATGATGCATTGCACAAAGAGTATATAGCTACAGCTAATTTGTAGGGGTGTAAGATAATATTGATACACTGAAATATCGCGATATTTCATTTCCCGATACTGTATCGATATTCTAAAGCCCTGTATCGATTTTTTTACTAAGTTTTAAAACGTCAACTTTCCTGCCAGCCGTTCATTTTTATGTTGTAGTTCAGCCTCTGACCACGAGCGAAACGTAGCTTTTATTTGCAGAGGCAATAAGTTCCATAATGTTGCACTTTTGTATGAAAAGGTAGTCTGACCAAATGAGGTTCTACATAGTGGAGTTATACAGTTCTGTTGTAATGATCCTCTAGTGACCCTGTCGCTGT
>NW_013952682.1:544010-545803 GCF_001266775.1 Austrofundulus limnaeus | reverse complement strand
AGTAAGGGTAGCATTAGCATTGTGAGTAAACATTAGCTTTTCTTTTTTTTTATTTCAGTAAGAGGTTTTTATTTAATAGAATTTTTGGACAAAAAAATCACAATATATCGCCTTGTTTACAGTATCGCAATATATCGTATCGTGACCCCTCTGTTATGATAWGTATCGTATCGCCAAATTCTTGCCAATACACAGGCCTAGTAACAAAGAAAAGTTAAGATTTATCGCCATGGATATGTTAGTATTATATAGAGGGAGTCGGTGCGTCTCATTGAGAGCTGATGATCTTACTGGGAACAAAATAGCTTTAATTTTCCAAGTTACTCAGAAAAGGGTTACAGTGCAGTTTTTGCCAATATCTTTAGGAATTATTTCTGTTTTTAAAGTGCTTCTGACATCAAGTTTTTGCAACAACATGAATACATTTTTGGAAAGATAACATTGATAACATATTGCAAAAAAATATTTTACGCCTCTGTGACGAACGGTTGTTGAGATATTTGCATGTGAAGAAACAGGAAGTGATGTCAAAGAGGAATGTCTGCACGTAAACAAGGCATTGTTAAAATAGCCGACAACTCAGACTGCAGAGAAGAATCTGATGTTTTAGGTTATTTTGAGTCTATCAGAGAGTTGAAGAAAAGTCAGAGTTCAAATTGTTTCAATTAATAAAGACCAAAAAGTTTTTCTTAAAGAGTTCCCCTTTGATGTCACTTCCTGTTTCACTTTGGCTGTTCAGAAGAAAAGCTGCCAGTTATGGGACAAAATAGGTAAAATCATGTGTTTTATGCAAAGTGTCTTAAATACAAAGATGTTTTCTTTGACTTTTTGCATTTGAAAGATTTTAACGTCGCAGGAACTTTAAGGGGGCGTGGCTTAATTACACCTTACGCCGTTGGCAAATGTTTGGCTTTAAATTCCACATATTTCAGCCCATCAGCACGCAATTCGCTATGGTCGATCCTAATCTACCCCCACTACTGTAATGCAGACCAGTTTTTGAAGGGCGTGGCCTAATCAGACTTCATGCGTTTTCTTTTTGGCGTTTTTATTACAAAACGTAAAAAACAAGAACAAACCGTACTCAGATTCATTCAAGACCTTTTTTATTTTTAACTGTTTCCTTTTTTTTTTCCACAGGGAGATTTCCTTCACCAGGCAGCTGCAGAAACAATCCCCCAAGCTGTCCTATTACTACCTGGGCTTTTACATCCACTCCTGCCCCAAGATGCGATATAAGGTACGCCTTTTTTCTGATTTTTGAATCAGATTTCAGTGAGTTGGGACATTTTTACATTGTATATATCAGAGTTTGGAGAACCATGACAGAAGTGCTTATTTATTTCTTTGTAACTGATGGAGCAAAGTTAGGTCTGGTGGAGATGCTCGATATTGACTTTTTGCTGATATTGTTCAACAATTAATTTTCGATTCCAATATTAACTGATATCACAAACTGATATTAAGATGACATCACATATCTCCTGTCAGGGACATTATGTCTGCTTTTTGATACCCCACTGGATGCTAGGGGTGTAAGAAAATATCGATACACTGAAATATCACGATATTTCATTTCCCGATACTATATCAATATTCTAAAGCCCTGTATCGATTTTTTTATTAAGGTTTAAAATGTCACCTTTCCTGCCAGCCGTTCATTTTTATGTTGTAGTTCAGCCTCTGACCACTAGTTGGCAGCAGTGAGCCAGCCACTTGGCTCCTCCACAGCTTGAGCGCCAGAGGATAAGAGAGCATTAGCATTGTGAGTAAACATCAGCTTCATGCTCCGA
>NW_013952682.1:538692-543635 GCF_001266775.1 Austrofundulus limnaeus | reverse complement strand
GAACACAGCTAAATGTATCAAAAGTCTGTAATATTAGAATTTTCTGAGACAATGAATTTTGGTTTTTCATTTTTTTTCCCTTGTAAGAGGTTTTTATTTAATAGAATTTTTGGACAAAAAAAATTGCAATATATCGCCTTGCTTATAGTATCGCAAACACACACACACACACACACACAGACACACACACCCCTCATATCTTGTGTTTGTCGTCGCAGCGTCTTGTTCACAACCTCCCCACTTCTTCCCGTTTCACCCTGGAGGGAGGAAAACAGAATCAGGGTGAGAAGGTTGCCCGTTTCCCACCTCTGGACTTAGCGAGCCCCTCAGAAAAGCCGCGGACCCTGCTCGCAGCACATGCTCGGCGTTTTGCTCGTCTGGCTCATTTGCATATCTGCAGTTCATTAACGTGCGGGCGAGCGGTGGGATTGTTCAGCAGGCTGAGGCTGGGTTCTCATTGTGTTGGACTTTTACTGGTTTCTGGATCTCACGCTCGCGTTTTCTTCTTGAAGAACCAAAACAGAAGCACTTGAACCTCGTTGGACGCCACCCAAGTCCCACAAACCACCCCCTCCTTTCTGTTTTTATCTTAATGTCTCTCTTTATTTTTACTTGTTTTTAACACTAAATTTAGAGCWATTTACACTCAGTCACACTTTGATCAAATCTTGAAATTAATGTTATATAATTTCAMTTAATATTGTCACATATTTTAGCAGAATATGTGCTAAAATTTACTGAATTATAACTTTTTTTGTGTTTTCTAACATCAGTTGGCTGAAGGAGCCATCCTGAATTGTATTGTCTCCAAAATCTAATMATTTATTAAAGTATTTAATATAATCAGGGCTGCACAATATATCAGGAATATATCGTCATCACATTATCACTGTGTGTAGCATTAATATCACTAAGGACTGAATGGAGTGCAGTGATTGTTGAAGAGTTTTGAAGTTGTATTTTTCATGCTAATGCTAACTTTAGCCTGTAGGACAGAGTCTCACAGCTCACACCAGACACTAATGATGTCAAAAATACTGAAGGTCACAGTTTGGAAGTCCAGATTAGAAAGAGAGGAAAGAAAAAAAAGATGAATATCACAGCTGATACCATCATCACAAGATTTTCTAATATATTTAGTTTTTATTGGTGATTTCCTGAACGTTTCGAGAAAATCTCTGCAGTGGTTCATGGGATATTTTGCTAATAGATGAAGGTAAAACTAAATAACTAATGGGAACATTTTATCCTTCTTGTTCAGTCTGAGTGTAAAACACCAAACTACAGTATAATGTGTGTAAAAATGTCAGAATTTTAGCCTTTTTTATGAAATGAAATTTCACAATTTAACAGTATGAAGAGAAAAGTTTAAAAATGCATCAATTTTTTAAACAAAAATTCAATGATTTTTACTCTCTTTCTCTTTTTACTTTGAGGTTTCAGCAAGTGTTTTTTTTTACATTTCAACTAGCTGGGATTTTACTACTTTTAGCTAGCCTTTGTGCTACYTTTATCTGRAATTTGAAACTTTTAGGCAGCCTTTTGCTACATTTATATTTWGCTATTTATAGCTTTTAGCTAGCATTCTGTTACATTTGGCCTCTAGTTAAGTTTTGTGTAATTTTTTGTGCGAATTTCCTACTTTTAGCTATCCTTTTGATCCTTGCYGATTTCAAGAAACCTTTTACCTTTTTACTCTTTTTATAAATAAAATCACATTTTCTACTTGTACTAGTATACTAAAATATTTAGCTTAATGTGTGTGAAATTGTCACAGTTTTAGCCATTATTGTGTTTTTATTTTTTATTATTGTTTATTTAAAGTCAGGTGGATGTTGCAGCCATCAAGTTTGATTTATTAAATTGACTCGTTTAATTAAAATGTCCAGTAGTTCATGAGATATTTTGCTAACAATTGCACACAAACTGTCTGGAAGATGCACTCTTATGTAATGGCATGATTTTTACACAGTTTTATTAGTAAGAAATTACATTAAAAGTTGGACATTTTTCTGTTAGTTTAGTATTTACAGGTTTAATACAAGTTTTAAAACTGTTTCTAAGTACTGTTTGTACAGTTAAGTTTTACATTTATATGTTTATTTCTGTCCTTTCTCCTCTGGTTGAAAACATATTTAATATTAATTCACTCGTTGTTCAAACCTTCRTTTTTATTCCAACTCTAAGACGTGTTTTAGCAGATTTCTTCTGCTCGGTCAGTATTCTGTGAGCTGAAAACCTGTCAGCRCTGAGAGAGGACCTGGTTCTGGAGCCTTAACGGGTCTGCAGAAGACTTGAAGTACAGCCAGGAACTGTTGGGGGGCGGGGCTTGTTTGGCTGTTTTCAGAGCCCCTCCTTTGTTCTTCAAACTGGACTGAACGTCCCGCAGAGTCTTGCTGGTTTGGCTGGTGGCTCCAGGACTGGAGGTGACATTGTGGCCCCGGTCCTGTTTCGGCCCGGCCCGGCCCGGTCCGGTCCTCTGATGCTGATCTGTGACGAGCAGAAGGTGAAGCTGCTGGAGTCTAAACGGGTCCAGAGGTCCCGGGCCTTTCGCCCCTCATCTTTTTGTCATGAAGTCTTTGTTGTGTTGAAGCAAACAGTTTCCTGTGGCTGTGRTGTCGTTACTAAACAAACTGAGGCTTTGTGTGATGAAAGACTTATTGTCTCTGCTTTGATTATTAATAACATTTTAAAAATCATATTTCATTCATTTTGTCAAGATTGTAGTAAATATGTACTTCTATAAACTGTAAATAGACACAGGCCTGTACGAAATCAAACAAAACTGCTTATTTTATTAGTAACTAAGTGTAATAATGCTTTATTTATAGTTTATTTCTTTAATACGCAGATATAAATAAAAAGATTGAGAGAACAGAARTGAACATTTTAGAAATATTGTTTAAAATCTTTGGCTTTTTTCAGCTCTCAGACCGATTTTACACCAATTTTTGACCCCATTTTTTATTTATATAATTTTTATTCATATTTAAAACAAAGGCTGATATGATTTTCAGTAGTATTAAGAAAAAAAGTACCTTTATTTAAATAGTGTGGACATAAAAAAAATCAGCTTGAACTTCTTGATGTTTTATTTATCATTCCAAATCAGTTTACTGAGCCTAAAGGCCCTGTCACATTATAACACTTTAGACTAATTATAAAAAAGAAATTATGTCTAAATTACTAATAAAGTTTATCTTTGAACAATTTGTTCACATTATAGAATAAAAAGACCTAAAAAGTTTCCAGTTTATTTTATTTTTTTGCATCTTCAATGTAGATGTCTTTATTTTTCATAAGTTGGCATATCCCCAAATACACAYATTCACTGTACATTAAAGCCTGTCTAATTTAGTTTTATAAGTTTTTTTTTGTTACTTAGGCCAGATTAAAACTGATTTATTCCATATTTTCTGATTCTGTGCAGAGATGTTTACATGTTGAACTGTTTTTTTTTGTCTCAATTCTTTTAAAAACTTCAAAAGTAGACGTAAATAAAAGGAGCACTCCTCTTCATCAGTCGGTCCGGACGTTGTGAAGTGAGGCACACGTTGTGTACGTACACTTTCTGACTTATAACCTTGTGCTGAATTACTGACAGAGTTGCATGAACTCTTTGTTATTGTTTAGTCAGAATGTCTTTGTCTGAGCCCAGGAAACCAGTAAATTTTCCACAGAAGAGAAGAAGAAGAAAAGAGGAGTTGGTGGTGAGGAGGAAAAAAAAGAAGTGACAAAATGTGAGCCAAATGAGAAAAGGAGGTAAAAAGAAAGGGATTATTTGTTTTCTGGTGGTACTTTAGTGACTTTTAAAGAGGTCTTTGCAGTAGGGCTGTGTATTGGCAAGAATTTGGCGATACGATACATATCATAACAGAGGGGTCACGATACGATATATCCCGATATATCGCGATATATCGCGATACTTTTTTGTCCAAAAATTCTATTAAATAACAGAGGCTGAACTACAACATAAWAATGAACGGCTGGCAGGAAAGTTGACATTTTAAACCTTAATAAAAAATCGATACAGGGCCTTAGAACATCGATACAGTATTGGGAAATGAAATATCGCGATATTTCAATGTATCAATATTTTCTTACACCCTTACTTTGCAGCCCCTCTGTTCTCTTTTTCAGCCGCCTACAAATAAACGTGGTCACAGAGCCGCTCTGGTTTCTGTCGCTGCAGCGTTGTTCCACACGGTCGAAGCTTTTAAAGAAAGACAACTTGAAATGGATCCATTCAGGTGTCTGCCTCCGTGTGCAGGAGGAGTTTGTTGGTTGTTTCAGTCTGTTGTTGTGTTTGTCATGTAGGCCTCCAGGCTTTTCTCTCAGCTGTCTGCATGAACCTGCGTGTATTCAGTCTTATTGCATTTAAACTTATGCACTGATTATTTACGGTAAATAATTTTTGTGAGAATGCTGTTTAAGAATTCACAGAATTGTTAGCTACTTCCTGTTTTAGCCATTCGTGCTGGATCCAAAATGTTCAGGAAGTTGTTGCGATGACTTTTGTGTTTTATACATTTTAGACTTTTCAAAAAGTTTTAGTAGAAATACATGGAGATCTCTTCAAACAAATTGTTTTTAAAATATGCTTCAACAAACGCTCTATTTTCTAACTATGCTGTTATTTTCTAGCTACAAGGTGGCTAATTTTAGCTAGCCTTGGTGTCAATTTTAAATTTTAGCTCACTGTCGAGTTACTTTTAGCTAGAATTTTGAACTTTTAGCTTGCCTTTTGCTGCATTTACTATTTGTTATTTATAACTTTTAGTTGGTGTTCTGCTACTTTTAGCCTTTAGCTAGCTTTTGTGTTGCTTTTAGTTAGAATTTGCTACTTTTAGCTTTTAGCTAACTTTCTGACACACTCAGATTTTAGGTAATATTTTTCTTGCTTTTTTTTGGCTAAAATTGTTTCTTTTACCTTAGAAATGTAT
>NW_013952682.1:536085-537967 GCF_001266775.1 Austrofundulus limnaeus | reverse complement strand
TTTTTTTAGTTGTTTTTTGCTTTTACCTTTTTAAATCTTTTAGCTTTACCTGTCCTATTAGCCTATATTTTGCTACTAGTCTTAACTTTAAGCTAATGTTTTGCTGCTTTTAGCTAGTCTTCCTGGTTTTTAAAGTTTTAAGTCACTCAGCACATCACACTGTTTTTAATTTTCTTGGACACGTATTTGATTTTAGCGCTTTTTTGGACACTTCAGGTGACCTCACAAAGCTCGTTCTGAAAGATGCCTATAAGAAAAAAGTGTAATTACTTAAAGAGCAGCTTACAGGCTGCCTCCTCATGCAGGTACAGAGGCAGGTTGTAACTCGCTGGAAGCCTTCAAGGTATATTTGTCAGGACCGTGCATGCAGGCTATTCTTCCCAGCAGACAGTATGCTCTGTGTACGTGTGTGACCTCACATTTCACCTGTCACTCCAGAGTAGATTAGGAGTGACGGAGTGTGAATCGCAGCCATTTTGTTCTGGATGTTTCCCACCGATGCCCTCATCCCCGTATGTCACCTAACAGTACGCAGCTTGTTCCTCTTTAGCCCAGATTTGTTTGTTTTTGTCAYGAGGGCAGTCGCTTCGCATTTATTTTTGCGCTCCTGGCACAAACCTCACGTTTCTTTGACACATTTTGTTGACTCGTAATAAAAAATAAAGCTTACAAAGCAGTGATGCTGACGTGGAGCTGACAGCTCAACGGTTCACAGAAGCAGCAGGTCCAGGCAGGGAGACAACCACCTCTTCTGCTTCCCTTTTTTTTCTGTTCATTTTTCAACAACTGTTCAAAAGTCAGGCTTTATGCTGGCAGGGATGACAGATTGATAATGTCTGAAGAAACTTTCATCTGATTCCAGTCGCAGATAAAACACCAGCCAACACATTTTTTTTCATTTAGTTTGAAGTTTTTACACGGCTAACAGGCAGAGGTAATTTAGATTCTACTGGTGATACCATTTCTTTGTGACTCAATAAAGTGACTTACTGACTGGTGCGACTCAAAGGTTTCTAATTTTGGGATTAAAGAAATGGCAAGATTTAAGTATCGGTGCAGAGAGTAAAGTTGTCGTTTTAAGATTAAAAGGAGAATCAAAAATCAAACCAGCTTTGGTGCAAAGACCTACAATAGTCACGTACTTTATTTAAGTGATCTTGGTACTTCAGAGTATTTTATCACATATGGGACAAGTGTAAAGTAAAATATTAAAAATATCACTAAAACATTTTCTGAGTATAAAATCCGAGCTGAAACATTCCCACTGATTTTATTTAGCTCATTGTTCTTACATTTTACTCATTTTTATTAAGTGTTCAATTTAAATTCTAAATAATAAATGTAAAAATTACATCCCTAAACTTTGCAAATCTAAATGTAAAAGTCAAATGTTGCAGCGAAACACTAAAGTTTACATTGAAGTGTTTCAGAATGGAACTTTGCTGTGATGTCATCATTGTCCTGTGACAAAATCAAACGTTAATGCTGCTAACCTTGCTAATGCTGCTAACCTTGCTAATCCTGCTAACACTGCTAATGCTGCTAATGCTGCTAACCCTGCTAAAGGGCTCGACACACGGGSAGCGACARACTACAGYGATTAACRGCTGTCATCGCAGCCAGGGTGAATCCCGACACACGGGACGCGATAGCGATCACAGCGTTGCGAATCGCGCTCTCAGGTCGCTTGTCTTCACAAAATTTGATTGGTTCTTGACTCTGAAGGCGGGTGTGCGTTACGGACGTGTAAAACACACATCAAGATACAGTTTTATGAGGAAAAACTTACCATAAAATTCACCCTGGTGCCAATAAATTCCCACAAAGCTTTTTAGTAATCACTTGGTGAAAGTGTTAGCTAACTGCAGTGTGTAGCATACTC
>NW_013952682.1:533278-536075 GCF_001266775.1 Austrofundulus limnaeus | reverse complement strand
GTAATATTTGGGGTCACAAGTTTTTGCCATGGATATTTTGTGGGTCAGAAGATAAAAAGTTTGGGAACCACTGGCCTAAAGGGCTCGACACACGGGGAGCGACAAATGCTTAACGGCTGTCATCGCAACCAGGGTGAAACCCGACACATGGGACACAATAGCGATCGCAGCGTTGCGAATCGCGCTCTCGGGTCGCTTGTCTTCAGGAATTTTGACTGGTTCTTCTTCTGCCTCTTGTAAAGGTTATTGGTGGTTCGCAAAAAAAGGGTGGTGTGCGTTACGGACATGACAAATCTTGCAATGTTAATGATATTGAAAAACAAACACACACCAAGATTCAATTATATAAAGAAAAATTACCATAAACTTCACCCTGGTGCCAACAAATTCCCACAAAGCTTTTTAGTAATCACTTGGTGAAAGTGTTAGCTAACTGCAGTGTGTAGCATACTCTCCTCTCATTGGTCAGTCAATGAAACCCTCGCTGATTGGTTGTACGCTAAGAGACAGAGACAAAAGTTGAACATTTTTCAACTTTCAAATGTCGCGTCGCAAGCTCGCGTGTGCACGTCTACGTGTACGAGCACGAAATTTCACATGCACTATTTTCGCCGGTTGCTAGCTGGAGGAGGGCAAGCGATTGTCGCCTCACCGCACAGGCTCCACAGGAAATGAATGGAGAGCGAGCGACGTCGCCTCCCGTGTGTCGAGCCCTTAATGCTGCTAATGCTGCTAACGATGCTAATGCTTTCTTACAAGCAGAGGCGGAGCTAGACTTTTTTGCAAGGAGTGGCACATGGGTGGCCAAGGTGTTTTTAGTGGGGCGCATACAAATAAAGAAAAGAACTCTAGATTTGAAAATTCAAGATGGCCGCCAAATATTTTTCCAAATGGCTTTAATTCAGCTGTTTTAAGAAATAAAAGATGATCTATTAAAAATGCTGAATGCTAGTCACGACTTATTATTTAGCCATTTTTAGAGGATAGTAGAAGTAGTAGCTGTGAACAATCTTTAACAAATTCTAAATGCTAATCAAAAATTCAAGATGGCCACCACAGCTAACTTTAAGTGGCTATAATTCACCTATTTTATGATTTATTACAATGAAATGTGGAGCAGCTAAGAATGATCACATGCCAGTTGCCACTGCTAATCCTAAATTAAGCTAACCTCGACTCATAATATATTTCAGCCATTTTTTAAACTCACACACCTGAAAATTTAAATAGTATGGTTGTATAAGACTAAGAGAACAATCTGTAACAAAACCTAAATTCAAAGACAAAATCAGCCACCCACTTGTCAGTTATTTGGGGGTGGCCAACCAAGTGCAATGGGTGGTTCTTGCCCCCCTGGCCACCCTTCTTGCCCCTCCCCTGATTACGAGACATGAAACTAGCAGTTGTGACCACAAGTTTTTAATATTTACATAATCAACACATATCTAAGACTTATTTTGAAAGCACTTTAAGGAAGTTCTGTAGGCTGGATTAGAGGTAGGGCTATGACATTGTTTTCACATGCTTGCAATTTAGTCTTCTACTAAGAACATGAAGATTAACCAATTCACCGACATGCACGATGCGACCTCACTGGTAGACTTTGATAAACTACATTTTAAATAAAATTAACATCAGATATCGCAGCTTTTTTGCAACTATTTTAATGGATTTAGACACGTTTTGACTTCTCAAAACAAAAAAAATGTAAAAATATTCCTCAATAAATTCTTTTTTGGCTCTAATAGGTTGTAGTTTTCCCCATATTTTACRGGTATTTTTTTTCAAGTGATACACATGATTTAGAGAGGATTATTGTAAGATCGCAGCAACATTTCCCTCCCAACAGACCCATTCACAATCCCATTTCTATCACAATAAGATCAAACCCAACCAGGCCCGTTTTTAACCTCCCGGTTAGGTTTATAAGCCAAGGCAGAACCTTTTCCTGCCTTCCAGCTTTCCCCTCCCCAATCCTGAATGGAAGCCTTTCTGACAGAAACGGAGCTGTTTGATTTAGCTCAACAGGAGACCACCAACAGTTCACCTCTCAGCAGAAACATTTGTTTAAACTTTTTTTTATAATTTCTCTCCATTTAAATGCCTCATCACACACCGCCTCCCCCCTTTCTGTTTGTGTTTTTAACAAATCATTAACAGGTTACAGCTCGGTCGCAGAGCGGTCGCTGCTTGGCACCTCCGAGGAGCGCTGACAGGGTGAGGGGTCCGAGGGGAGCAGAGTTCAGCGGGTCAGGTCAGGCGGTTCGGTTTTACTCCTGGAGGTTGGCTCTSGGGGTCACGAGGGCAAAAACGAGAGTTTGTTGATGGTATGGTGCTGAGACGATCCAGAGCTCTGTAGCTGCCATCGTGAGGTGTTTGCCTTGCCATTAACTCTGCTATTTATTTTCAAACCCACATCAGCTGCGCCGCTTTGTCTGAAAGGCCTTTTTGGCGCGGGAGTCTATTCAGATCCTTGATAAGAACCGCTGGAGAGCAGCTCTCACGGTGCGGTTAAGACTTGAGTGGCTGCTCTGGGTTTGGCCTTGTTAAAGTCTGAGGTCAGSTTTAAAAACCAACATCGGGGCCTGCGAGTCAGCAACAGAGGCTCTTGGCATAGGCGAACTAGGCGGTCGCCTAGAGCGCCATCTGCTGGAGGGGGCGCCGAACTGCAGAAGAAAAAAAAGTAATTATTTGTAATTCCTTGTTGTAACTCTGCTCAGCGCCCCTTTCAAATAGCTTTGTCTTAAAAACTATAATGAAGTATTACAGGAAAAATAAACTACTCTACCCATAAAAC
>NW_013952682.1:530970-532648 GCF_001266775.1 Austrofundulus limnaeus | reverse complement strand
TATTACAACAATAGAGCAGTATTAAGACAATATTATAGTAAAACATCAAAATACAATCATATTAGTATTGTAATCACTGAACAATTGAGATTAAATATTATTAAAGTATGGAGCAGTACCAAGTTGAGTACAGCATGGGGCAATATTGGACCATTACAAGGCCCCATTGACTCCCATTATATGAATTTTGTAATAAAGTTTAAACATTAATATTTCAAAAAGTACAAGTTGTACAGGCACCAGAAGGCATAGCCATCATTTGGCACAGGACCTTTACAGATAGAAGTTACAATGGCAGCTGTAGGACAAAGTATGCAGGAGGAGTAGCATGGCGGCGTGGAAGAAGACGGAATAAGCTGAATAATAATAATAAAGAGAAACAAGAAAACAATAGTGTGCATTGCATTGACAAAGCACACTGACAAGTCTGTATTTTGTTGTCCCATACATGTCAACCTCTTCGGACGTTTAACTGGATAAAAGGCCTCAAAAATCMGTAAATTTTACAAAAAATCCATACAACTCGCACCCGGGGAGGGGGGGCAAATAAATCTAAGTTTACCATAGTACCTTACACTGTCAAACTTGTTTTTAGGGGTTCAAATTGGGGTAGGTGGGACATAGTTCATGGGGGGGGGGCTTCAACTCGCCTAGGGCACCAAAATGGCTAGAACCAGCACTGGTCAGCAAGCTGTGGTTTGTGTCAGAGAGGCCGAAGCACTCACCTTGCCCATAAAAACCCCAGCTCAGATAAAGAGACTAAAGAACCCCAGGTCTGCGGGCCCATGCCCATAAAAGCGCTGCCATTGGTTCTCAGGGCTTCGTGGAAATGCGATCCTGCAAAAATATTTTCTCCTCATTAACCTGTCATCCGTGGAGCCGTGACGCATAGCCAGGCGAGGGAGTGTTTGGACAGGGTGGGTTTTTGGTGGAAGGAGTTGTGGGTGTTGGTTTGGGGCCCCGATAAGGGGGGAGACTCGCCAGCCTGGATGCTTTTATTTGAAGGTCGTCTTGTGGTAACGGGACGAGGCCCTCGGTGGGCCCCGAGTGTTTAAACAGCAGCAGTAAGCGTAAATCTGGCCAAACGTAGACCCCTGACATGTTCAGGACTACAAATGCCTTTTATAAATGTGTTGTCACACAAGTGGTGAAAGTGATGTCTGAATGAGAGACGCCGTTTGTTTGGACATGTCTTTCAGTGTCCTCGTTCGTCCCATCTGCTCAGTCTTCTGTTTTGTTTGTCTGGCTCGAGGATCAGCAACCTTTGAGGCTGAAAGAACCATTTGTGCCCCCTCACCCACTAAAAACACAGCTAATTCAGTTTTATATAAACACTAGGTTTGAAAAATCTGAAAGGAAAAGGATCGACTGCCCTGTTCAGGTTGGGACTGATGTGCTGCCTCCAGTGTGGGAGTTATAAGTGTCTGGATTTTGTTCACAAGTGAGAGAAGAACGGTGTGGGAAATCTAATTTATTTAATTTACTTCATTTGATGTTTAACTTTTAGTATTTTTATATCTCTTTTTACACTCTTATTGTGGTTGTGTTTTTAATTTGCACTGATTTGTTGTGACCTGTTTTATTTGTTTTTATTTTGTATCTTGTGAAGCACTTTGGCCAATACAAGACATTGTTGGTACGTGCTGTATAAATAAAGTTTATTATTATTATTGTTATT
>NW_013952682.1:526849-528440 GCF_001266775.1 Austrofundulus limnaeus | reverse complement strand
CGTCATCATTTACCCAGAATGCTTTGTGTGGAAATAAAATGGCTCCGTCCGTGTTAAAATGTATTTTTAAAAGTTTACTAAACTAAACCTACAGTATTTTACAGTCTTTGTTTAACAGTTAAAATAAATGTTTATCAAATAAAGTCTAATGTTACAACTAATCATGGATCCCTTTAAAGTCCATCTACTTAATGTCTTGTCAGAACAAAAGGAGCTACTAATTTTAGATTTAAAGTTGAGTCTGTGATGCAACATGTCACATTTAAACAAACCAGAAAAAASGTAGTTAATATTCAGCAAAACTACTGGACAAAAGCGTGCTTGTTAAAACAAAAAATGTGTAGGAACCCTATAAAATTAGGAATGTTGGAGGTGATAAAATCAGACTTAACGAATGTGTTTTTTTTAAAGCAATTGACTGATGTTGTTTTTGTTTAATAAAAGTTGTCTCCACACGTACCAGACTCGTTTGTCTCCCTCTTCGTCAGAGTTGAAGGGAGGAAAAGAACCAGAAGGCAGTGAGGTGTAGGTTTTCATGAGGATTTCTTGGCTGCGGCGCGACACTCCAGTTCTGGCTCTGATTAATTGTTTTTCATAAAACTTATCGGAATGGGCCTGAGGAATAGTCTCAGGGTTTGTGAAAATCTCTGATTGAATTAGGGGAAGTGGGCAGAAGAAGAAGATGAAACGTAATATGAAAGTTTTTATTTTTTAGATTTGATTCTGGTGATAAAGTTCAGTCTGTGTGATCAGTAATCATACAACCACTGCAGAGAGATTTACAGTAAGGAGTGTCTTTTCTTTGTGCACACTTTCTTTGCACATGTGCACATTTCAGACTGTTGTGTTCAGAATCTTATTTTATTTTATTTATTTATTTTTTTACTAAACTTGTAGCTTTTCCCTCCTCCTGGTTTCTAAGCTCCTGTAATTCCAAAGCACTGGTGGATTAGTGCAAACACTGCACGACTGTGCAAACCGATGTAGGTTTAGGTGTAGAAACGCAATGAGAAGTTTACAAAAAAAAAAAAAAAAACCCAGTGTGAAAACGTGTCCAGGCAGATGTGAAGGTGACGCAGACGACAGACGGGTCTCTCTGAAAGGCTCATTTAGTTGCAGATAAAATAAAAATGAAGACATTTCCCAAGGCGGACTCGGCTGCCATCAGAGGTGTGAGAAATGAGACAGGCAGGAGACGAGGCGAGGAAAAAGAACGAGGTGCAGATGAGTGGAGGGATGGTATTTATGGTCACTGAGACACTGATGGAAGAGACAAACTGTGCTTCAAAAACAAGAAGAGTTGGGCTGTGGGTTTTACACAGGGTGGCTGGATCCACTGGTCTTTATAAATCTAAACTCAGAGAGTGTTTATGAGAGCAAAGAAGGCATCTGGTGTTTGTTTGTGGTCGTTACTGAAGAGACAGTTTACTGTTTAAAGAGGTAATTTCATGTCAAATCAACTTTTTGAGTTTATACAGCAGGTAAAATAAGTATTAAACACGTCATGAATGACATGAAATTCTCACCAGATGTTGGTAACAACCCAAGTGATCCATACATACAAAGAAATCAAACCATAAATGTCCAGAAA
>NW_013952682.1:522151-523890 GCF_001266775.1 Austrofundulus limnaeus | reverse complement strand
GTTGATTTTACATGATATTGCTCTTTTAACATTTTTTTCATTATTACAGAAACCACAGAAAACTTGGGGCACTGATTTGTAGTTTAGTAGGAAAAAAACGTTATATCTTTTAATACGTAGAAGATGGGTCAGCTTCTATGATTCCTCACCGTTGATCCACCAGGGGTGAAAAATGTTTGAGTTTTCTATTGTGAGTAAAATCTTGATTTATGAAATTTGGACTTTGGTGTTTGTGTAACAGTTTTGTTCCGTTAACGTTATTTCCTTTATTTAGTTATTTTCTCGGTTTCCTCTGTGTCTTCCTGCGGCACTTGTTGACCTGTGTTGTGTAAAGTGTGAGTGTTGCTCAAGTCTCTGTCCTGCAGTTTAATGTCACGTAAACTGTAAATATTGTGTGTGCTGAGGCTGCGCAGCTGGCCGCTCGCTGCTTGTTTACACATCGTTCTCATCAGTTTGTGTTTGTTTGGAGTCGTGTGATGGAACGCAGGTCTGTGATAATGGTGTCGTCCCCCCCACAGCCCCCACGTCCTCCTCCTTTCTGCTCATTCAACCCCTTATTCCATATTTTTTCTCCTCCCTGTGCCTCGCAGCTGTTTTTGTTCTGCTTGATTTACTTCCAGCCCAAAGGCTCGGTCGAATACAGACTTGTACCCGTTTCCCAACGAGCTGCTGTTGTGTTTACGTTCCTCGCTCAGCGCTTCACACAGGCCTGGATCTAACAAAGAGCCACAACTCAATCTTCACTGGCTTCAGTTTACAATTCATCAAAGTTTTAAACTCCGAGTGTGGACACGGTCTCATCGGGGTAGTCCAGGGGTCTGCAGCCTGGTTGGAGACCCTCAACAGTGACTTTCTTCAACTTTGACCAAAAATGTGAGCCATCATATCGAAATGAAGATGAAATCAAATTTGGTTAAAATGACCTAATCACATTTTCAGATTCCTGGCTTTAAAAGCTACATTTTGACACCTGGATCATTCTGATCATAAACTTTTCCAGAGATATGACTTCATTTGTTTTGTTGGTTACAATAATACATTACTGTTTGGTCTGAATCCTAATTTTATGTAAATTTTTATGTTAATATAAAGAGAAAACATCGAATTGTATCTTTACATTAAGATTTCCCAGTTGGAAAAAAACAAAAAATTGTTAGCTTACACGGAAAAATTCAAAATTTTAGGGCATTTTTCCTCAAAATTAAGGTTTTTGTTGCTGCTGCTAAAAACAATGCTTCAAAAAAATTTTTAGGATTATATTTCAGACAGTTCATTCAAATGATACATTGACAAGGCATTAATTCATTATATTTTGACAAAATGCAATTGTTGCCCATCCTATATTTGCATATTTCTTTACATTTGGACTTAATCCTCGTTGCGATGTGATGCTCACATATTATATTCCTTATATTATTTATTAGGAATGTGCAATATGGCAAAAATTTCATATCACGATATACATTATGATGAGTGGCGGTAACGATATATATCACAATATAAAACTTATAATAGAAAATAAATAAATCACGCATTAATTGAGTGGAATAAATATGTGTAGGTAAAAAAATTCAGATCTTAAAATCTCCTTTTTTTAAGGGACACTTTAAAGTCTCCCATAAAAGATCTAAATTTAAGGGAGATCTACCTGGTTAAATCAAACATACACTCACCGGCCACTTTATTAGGTACACCTGTCCAACTGCTCGTTAACACTTAATTTCTAATCAGCCAATCAC
>NW_013952682.1:515345-519778 GCF_001266775.1 Austrofundulus limnaeus | reverse complement strand
CTACAGATCTCTATCATAGGACAAATTTACATCGTTTCTATCGTATATCGTTTATATCTTGCATTCCTATTACATATTATATTACAAGTTATAGAAAAAAGATATTAAAGGAAAATACGGTGAGTCACTTTAAAAGTGAATGAACGTTAACGTAAATAAAGTATTTCCAAGTTTTTTTTTTGTTTTAATATGTAAAAAATACTGATAAATGTGAACAATTCTCAGTTTTTTAAGTCTAAATGATACAAACTGTGGTTTTATTTCTATGCATTGTTTATATAACAATGAGTTGAGTGTGTTTGAGTTTTCAAGTGGGTTTCATGGTTCTGGACATATTTTATTTAGTGTTTAGTTTAAGATGCTCTGCAGCCAAGATAATTTCCTAAAACTGCTTCATGTAAACCAATTAGGATGTTTGGCTTTTTAAAAATGTCAGTTGAATTGTTTATTATTAAATATTCTTTTTGACAATGTTTTTCCTCCTTGTTCTGGTTTCCAGGGCCAGTACCGACCCGCAGAACTCCTGTGCCCCGAGACTTATGTCTGGGTACCAATAGAGCAGTGTGTATCCCAGCTGGACAACTCGCGCTACGCACGCTTCAACCAGGACCCTAAAGCAGGTACAACCACAGGTTTTAGATCTTTATTAGGTCAAATAGTTCATTATTGAACTTTAGGGAATTTGTGYAAAAGATGAGGAAGTTATTTTCTCTTTAAGTGAAGATATTAAAGTGTCTGTGACGTCTATTTTATAAAAAAATATAAAGGCATTTTAGGGAAGATAACATGTTGCAAAAAAATAAAGCCTCTGAGATGAACAGTTAAGATATTTGCATGTGAAGTAACAGGAAGTGATGTCAAAGGGGAATGTCGAGCATCGCTAATAAACAGCTAACATTACATATTGTACGGAAGAGTCTGACGTTTCTTTAGATTATTTTGAGTCTTTATCGGAGAGATGAAGAGTCAGAGTTCAAATATTGTTTYAATTAACAAAGACCAGAGTTCATTTTCTTAGTGAGTTCCCCTTTGATGTCACTTCCTGTTTCACTTTTACTGAGTCAAGTTCAAAAGAAAATATTGAAGTAATGTAAAAAAATGAGTGAAATCGTATTTTATTTCCAAGTTTCTTAAATATAAGGATGTTTTCTTTGATGTTTTGTATTTGAAGGATGTCACAGGCACTTTAATATCTTCTCATCAAGTCTTAAAATGTTTCTTGTTTCTGCGTTTAAAAGTCTTAAAAAGGCATTGAAATCATCAAACAAAAATAAGGCATTAATTGGTCTTAAAATGTCTTAATCTTTTCTTGGTCATAAAAATGTTACCACATTGTAAGTAGGATGATTGTAATTCATCTCAAATATTAAAACAATTTGTAACATTTATTTCATTTTTTTAATAATTTACTGAATGCCTCTCGTAGCTCGTTGATTTGTGTTAAAACAAACATTTGGGTAAACTGTGTTTTTTTATTCCATTTGTGTTAATTATGAAGTTGGTCTTAAATTTTATTTCAGGTCACGTTAAAAAGGTCTTAAAATGTCTTAAATTCAACTTGCCCTAAGCTGGGGGTGCCCAAACACTTCCCCTGAGAGCGCCAAAATTCAAATCAGTCTGAGGGCCGTGGGCCAAATGAAATGATTTAATACATGAAATGTAAACTTCTTAAAGTCCTGATGCATCTCAGGAGTGATCAGGACTCTGTACCACAGAGCAGACAGTGTCCCTACAAACCCAGGAGCCAGGCAGAAAGAGAAATCACACACACGACAGGCCCTGGAGCAGTGTGGTTATCCTGACTGGGCTTTCCTGAAAGCAGACAGGAAACACAGACAGGATTCCATGCAACCTTCAGGTGAAAATGAAGACCCCAAACCCAGACCCAAACCAGTGGTTATTCCGTATGTTGCGGGTGTTTCGGAGAAACTGAGACGTTTATTTTCTAAACATGATGTCCCAGTAGCTTTCAAACCCCAAAACACATTACGGCAAAGGCTGGTTCACCCCAAAGATCCGGTGCCCCGGCACAAACAGAGCAATGTTGTATATGCTGTTAAGTGCCAGGAGGACTGCGACCAGTTATACATCGGGGAAACAAAGCAGCCACTGTTCAAAAGAATGTCCCAACACAGACGAGCTACATCTAATGGCCAGAACTCTGCAGTTTTCACTCATTTACAGGCCAGCGGTCACTCTTTCAGAGATGAGGATGTTCTCATTCTTGATAGAGAGGAACGTTGGTTTGAGAGAGGAGTAAAAGAAGACATTTTTGTGAAGAAAGACCGTCCATCATTAAACAGAGGTGGAGGCCTACGTTTTCAGTTGTCCCCCTCCTATAGTGCGGCTATTGCCAGTATCACTCCACCCCCTGTTAACAATAGGTGTTAATTAGGTGTCAATGATAGCCATGTGATGTGAGTATCAGTCACATGGAGGCGGGGCTTAAAAGCCTGAATTTAGCCTGAAACTCTCAGACTGAAGAAGTCTCTTGGAGGAGAGACGAAACGTTTCATTAGAGAAGAACCCGTCCAGAGGACCTATACTATTTTTTTCTTTTTAAACTTCTTAAGTAAAGTTGTTTTATTTTTTATGATTAAGCTAGCAGCCGGTGCAGTTCCCTACATTCTTTTGTTTTTGTTTTTTCAGCCCATGTTCATGGAGAAAACTCAACGAATGCTCGTGCAGCAAAGGCTCATGGGAATTTTCATAATTTAAAATTTGACTGTGTGGTCTTATAAGGTGTGCAAATCTAGATATGGTCTTAAACCTAATCTAAATGTCTCTTACAGTTGCTTGTATTTTATATTTAATCTTAACATAATTCAAAGATATAGTGAGGACCATGAGTTAAGTCTGACTCCAGGTCCGTTTACGTTTAGTTGGACCAATGGTCGAAAAGACTGTCGAAAGGCAGGGTTTACATAAGACAGGAGATTCCAGTCCAGGACAACTGCTGGTGGACCAGTTTAGACCTGCGGGCCCCACTTTGGGCACCCCTGCACTAAAACTTAGCTCATTTTAGTCGGTTATGAATAAAAGCTTGTACGACAGATTTTAATAGAGTGATAACGGGTGGTTGTTACAAGATGTTTAAGCTCTAAATATGGATGTTTGTATCTTTTAAAAAGGCAAAAATGTATATTTTACACCCTTTTCTATCATGTTTATCTTTTAACTGCTGGCTTGGTGGGAGAACCAGATGAAAGAGTTGAAAACATTTTGAACTATTCTGGTCCTTTCAGCTCTGACTCTAACATCAGTAACAGATCCTGAGCTGCTTTGTCTAAGTTTTACTTCTAATCCGCGCCTCGGCCAAACATGATGGAGAACAAAAGTTCTCAGTCGTGGGTTATCACTGTGGCCAGCATGTTGTTTGTGTCTGTGGTTCTTCTGGTGTCGCCATTCCTCTGCGGACTGTTGATGTTGGACCCTGCCGGGGCATTGTGGCAGCCGGCCCTGCTTGTCCAAACGCAGCGTTGTTACGTGACGGCGTGTTTGAACAGCGGTCTGTGGCCGAGCTGTGGGGATGAACTGCCCTGAGAGGTGGTGGGAAAATGTTTGGAAACACACCCAGTGACCGGTGGAGCGCCCGGGTCGACCCGCTCTGCGCAGTTACCCGTCGTGTCACAAGTTGATTTGAAGTCTTTGGAGTCCTCGCTGCGAGTGATGTTGCGCAAAGTTCCTTCGTATCACATCATTATTTATCTGCWGTGGTCAGAAAAGGGATAGTTTATACTTGGATCTGAGCTGTGCTTCATAAACCAACTGTCAGGTTTTGCTCTGTGGTGTATTGTGGTGGTAAATCAGCAACAGTTTCTGTGGAGAACCTCTGTTTATGTTCTCAGCTCTGAACTACAGTTTAATTGGAGAATGACATAATTGCCATGAAGATGGACATTTATTTTTAATTTAAGGAGTCCTGGGTACTCAAATATGAAAATGAATCAAAAAGTGCAGCTAAATATTAGTTTAAAAAGTCATCTTGTTGATTAGAATATTAGGGAAGCTCTGTGAGGCGTGGCTGAACATGTGCTTCTTGTTATTTGTAGCACGCCGCAGCGGGATTAGCCAAAAAGATTACATTTGCTGCACAGTTTCCAGCCATGTCACACATGAACATCAGACACTTTCTACTCCCTCTATGCAGCTTTGCTTATTGATCAGAGCATATTAGTGATTTAATTACAAAAATGTTTAGTAGGTTTGTTGCACAACAAGGACCTGCCCTACAATCCAAGCCTCACCCATACACTGGTCTCACACACGTAATACAGTTTGGTAAAAAATTAGTGTCTTTTCTTTGCAACCAAGTGACCAAAAAAGTAAGTATTTTTGTATTGAAGCTCCATTTATTAATTTAATTTAAAAACAAAACAAGTTCACATACAAAAAATTCACATCAAATAAAATGAAAGGTAGCAGAAGAAAAA
>NW_013952682.1:514230-515303 GCF_001266775.1 Austrofundulus limnaeus | reverse complement strand
ATTTCAAACAATAACAATGTTCAAGTAAATCATTTCCAATAGATGTTCCATGTCTTAATCCAAACAAAAAAAAACATATCATCTGCAAATAAAATGCATTTAAAAAGCCTTGATGCATTTACCAAATCACTGACATATAAAAGAAATAACTGTGGTCCAAGTATAGAACCCTGTGGAACTCCGCATTCGATACTACAGAGTTCAGATCTTATATTATTTATTTGTACAAACTGTTTCCTGTTTTTTAGATAACTAGATACTTGAGTTAGTACTGGGCGGTATACTGGTTTGTACCGAAAACTGTTTTTTATTTTTGTTATATGTTATTCTTATCTTTTATTGTCCTGGGGTCTTAGTGACTTGTGTTTGACCACCATAACGTGTCACCTCTGTTTCTATCTTAGTTTCTGTTTCCGTCACGTTTTAAAATTTTGCCTCTTTTTTTTCTCAAGTTCTCTGCAAATTTGCTCGTCTTCCTCGTTTTCATCTAGACCCTCGTCGTCTTCCTCCACAGCTGGAGAAATCACCGACGGCACATCTCCGGAAAAATGTTGCCGTTATCGTCCCAGAAGTAAAACGAAAAAAAAAAGTTTTCGCTTTTTTGGCACGAAGCAACCCGTCAGATACTTTATGTAAAATATATTGGAGTAAAAGTCAAAAGTACCATGGTGAAATCTACAGATATATAAAGTAAAGTACAGATACATGAAAAATGTACTTAAGTACAGCRACAAAGTACTTGTACTTTGTTACATCCCACYRCTGATGCCTAGGCTACAACTGTGATAAGATTATGTAAGTAAGTAAAGTTTTGTTTATGAAGCGCCTTTCACAGAAATATATTCACAAGGTGCTGTACAATCATTAACAGTATAAACACAGTGGAAAGAATAAAATGAAGCAGAAAACATAATTAAATATAAACAACGAAAATTGAAACATCAAATCAAGAATTAATTTCTAAAATTGTAACTCAAGCACAAGGTCAATGCAGGTCAAAATATACAATAATACACAAAAACATAATGAATGTGGGAGAGAAAATACAGTACAGTACTGTACGGTGCGCAGCG
>NW_013952682.1:512006-513704 GCF_001266775.1 Austrofundulus limnaeus | reverse complement strand
GGTCACCACGGGTCTTAAAGCGAGTGAGGGGAACCATAAGGAGGTGTTGATCCTGTGAGCGGAGGTCTCATCTGGGGTTGTAAGATTATGGAAACAACCTCAGGTGATATCCTGGTGGTAGCATTGTGCTAACATGGTTTTAGCTGCTAGTAGCATTGTGCTAACGTGGTTTTAGCTGCTAGTAGCATTGTGCTAACGTGGTTTTAGCTGCTAGTAGCATTGTGCTAACGTGGTTTTAGCTGCTAGTAGCATTGTGCTAATGTGGTTTTAGCTGCTAGTAGCATTGTGCTAACGTGGCTTTAGCTTCTARTCATGGAGGGTTTATTTTGACGAGTGTTTTAGGACAAAGCTGTAAAAACCTGTTTGACAATCACTTGGAGCGTAGCAGTGATTTCTTTCACACTGAAGGAGGTTTTCCAAGTCTGCTGYGATCCAGCTATGTTCTAACGGGGTCATGGAGAGCGCATCAGGGTTCTGATCCAATGTGAAGGGGGGTCTGTACTGATGGTACATTTAGACGTCTTCCAGCTCTGTTCTAACGAGGTGCGTAAAGACAGAATCTAACGTTTACATAACTCTTAACATTGATTGTGTTCCTGCTACTGACACATGGAGGGTGCCTCCATGGTCTAACACACACACACACACACACACACACACACACACACACACACAGACAACACACGTGTTATCTCATACACACCATTAGTTTAACAGGAAGGGAAGCTGGGGCAATGGCCACGCATGTATAAACATTTTCAATAAAAAAGTGTGACTTGTGTCGCCTCTTGCTGAACCCTGAAGCACATCCGGCAGGCGCTGAGCGACGTGTCCAAACTGAAGGAGGAGATGTTGCAATCCAGTTTGAAGCACCGAACCTCTGCACTGTCATCGTCTTCTCTCTTTGTTTACATCTCTGGCACAAACGATTCCATTTGTTTTTAGTTAAGTGTCTCAGATGGATSTGTTCGGTGCTTTCAGGCCACAGTTTCACCTGGAGGAGATGGAAAGATTTAAGGCTTTACTTTGCTCATTTATTTTACAAACTGAGCTAAAATTAGCTGTGGTAGTAGCCGAGAGTCGTTCACAACGCAGACTGCAAGCACCAACATCATGTTAATAACCAGAGAATTTGCATTTTAAGTGAAAATGCAGCTACATAAATGTTGTAAAAAAAGGCCGCACAAAACTTTTGCAATTTGTTGCAAAATAGCCAAATAAACTGAAATTGAAAAAAATGTAGCTAAAAAGTAGCAAAAATAGTTTAATCTAACACAAAGAACCAAAAAGAGCACTTTGCAGAATTAAGCAGCTGAAAATGATCAGAAAAAATGTAATTTTAACTGAAAATAACTAAAACAGTGTCTTAAACTGCTGCAAACAGCTGAAAGAAGCGATAAAAGCTCACGTTAGCAGAAAGAAGCTGATAGAAGCACAAAATGATCAAACTCGAACAGCTGAAAAGAGCAGAAAGATGAAGAAGCAGAAAAAAGCAAAAAAGAAACTGAAGGAAGCTGATATCAGCACAAATAATTAAAAAGCAAAAGCAGTAAAAGAACCAAAAGGTGAAATTAGCTGGAAAAATGTGCATTTCTGGTGAAAATGCTAGTGTGAATGCCTCTTGCTGATAACTTTAGCTTAAGAGCAGCTAAGAAATAAATTGATGATGTCACTGATCTGACTGATGATGTCACTGAT
>NW_013952682.1:509998-511832 GCF_001266775.1 Austrofundulus limnaeus | reverse complement strand
GAGCTGAACATTTTGATTTATGAATGGTTTAAGTAGCATAAAAATTGTGGAAGGAGAAGCGGTCCAAAAAACATACGGAAGAAACTGTAACAATAAAGAATAAAGAGAAACATGAAAACCAGTGTGTGAGCATTCACACTATAACTCAAAGTGGCTTAACTTGCAAAATAACACTAAAAGAAGCATTAAAAACTTCAGTTAGCAGAAATAAGCTAATAGAAGTACAAAACAATTTATATTAGTAGAATTGCTGAAAAGGGAGAAAAAAATCTAAAATTGGCAACAAAAAAAGAAGAAGCTGAAGGAACCTAAAATTAGCATAAAGTTAAAGCAGAACCAGAACAAAAGGTGAAAAGTTCAGGAAAAGTTGAAGTATTTTAAGGACGTTGAAAACGACTCGATTCATTTTCAAAGAGAATAAAACTGGTTAAAAAAAAGGCTAAAAATCTTAAAAAGTATGAATTTTTGAAATACYAAAATTCGTAGCCTGAATGTCCTGAAGGAGCTTAAAGTTTTGTGAAATTGCACCAAAACTGCAGAACAAGATAATGCCAAAAAACTATGGATCACCTTAAGATAAAAAATGATTCAATTATATTTCTTAGAAATAAAGGAAATTATTATTATTTTTCCTTCCTTTGCTCCAGGGTTCAAACTCTGACATCTGATTTCATCACGTCTCATAAAAACCCGTCCGGACCTTTGTGTCCTCAGAGCTTCAGGCTCTTATTCTCAACATGGGCTCACAGGAAGTGGTCTCAACCTGACGGCCGGTCTCTGACCAGCGTCCGGCGTGGAGCCAGTTTGAGACCGGAACAGAGAGAAGCGTGGCGAGGTGGCGGAGGGGGCGGGGCTAGTCTCKGCCCTGACCCTCTCCATCCCAGATTGACCCTCTTCCACTCCTCTTACCCCCCGACCCCTGAACTCCAACCTGAAGGCGCTGCGACTGGAGAGCGGCATGCCGTCGGGCCGAGCCGGGTCGGGCCGGGCCGGGTCGGGCCGGGCCGGGCCTGACAGGAGCAGGATCTGGAGCCTGTCAGAGGCTGCAGTGTGAGGACACAAAGAAAGCTGTTTATATGTGAGGAGAGGATGTTTGGACTTCTCTGTTCATGAAGCTTCAGGCTGGATCCTGTAAACCAGCTTCACCAAACAAGCTGCGTTATTAAATGTTATCATGGCAGCTAAATCTGCAGAGATGATCAAATTTAAATATTTTCACAAGTATTCAGGTCACGTAGACGTTGCATAACCGGTTATTTCCAAGTCCAACACGGTGAAATTTACCATTCTGCTGATTTTCTTTTATTTAAACTGATATCCAATCCAGTGACTCAGCAGTTTTTTGTTAGTAGTTAGGGCATCGCTCAGCAGGGAGCTGCAGCTGATAAATTAAACATGGTTTTAAACCTGCAGCATGTTTCTGTGGATCTGCAGGCTTTTCACATCAAATGAGTGCTTTTAATGAAACTGAAGTGACTTCTTGACTTCTGCAAGTGTCTGATTACAAACATGATGTTCAGCTCTGCAGCGTTTACATCATGACACATGGAACAACTGCACCACGTAAAAACCAGTTTGCACATTTTTCTACCTGCCAGAGATGTGCACAAGTCTTTTTTTTTTTTTTTTTTTTTTTGCAAGTCCAAGTCTCGCATGTATCACTTACTGTATTTATTCAAGTATAATATGTAAAATTTAATCCATAAAATCATCCATAAAGTTGGGGGGTAGTATTATACTCGGATAAATATTTTTACTTATGTATTTTAACTGAAATATCAGCTTCATTCACAAATTACACGAGTCCTTAAATGAGACCGCGTCGTAAAAAGCT
>NW_013952682.1:506547-509724 GCF_001266775.1 Austrofundulus limnaeus | reverse complement strand
GAATAAGCCAGCAGCCAGTGCGGTTGCCCACATTATTTTTTTCAGCATGTGGACATGGAGAAAATTCAACACATGCTTGAGAAGCAAAGGGTCATGGGACCTCTCATGAATTAAAATTTGAGTATATGTGGTCTTATGAGGTTTGCAAATTTAGACGTGTGCTTAAATCTAATCTAAATGTCTCTTGTTACTCGCATTTTATATTTAATCTTAACATAATTCAAAGATGAAGTGAGTTAAGACTATCTGACTTCAGCACCTTTAGCTGGACCAATGGCTGCAAAGTGGAAACACGGTGTTTCTATAGGACAAGAGATTACAGTCTAATAACCAGGACAACTGCTGGTGGGCCAAATCAAATAGCTTGGTGGGCCAATCTTGGCCCGCGGGCCCCACTTTGGGCACCTCTGCATTAGTGTGTGACCGAGCCGCTCCTCGAACAACAACAAACACATGCTGCCGTCTAGTTTTTTTTTTCTTTTGAGGTTTTAGCTACTTTTTGACCATTTGAGGGTTTTTTTCAGATAAATTAATTATTTTCAGTTTTTAGCATTAAGCATTCACACTGCAGTTTTGCAGGAAATTCAAATACTTTAATAATTAATTAATTAACTTTGCAGCGAGTACCTTAAACCTCTGATTTCTGGTAATTTCAGCAGTTTTTTGTGTTTTTAGCTACTTTTTGACTAATATCTTTTCCCCTCCTGGATTCTACTCTTTCATTTCTGACCAGGAGTTTATGTTTGTAGTTTTGTTTCCAGCAGGACGGATGTGTTGGTGTGAACTTCAGATCAGATGTTCTGATTGTTTCTCACAGCCGGTGAAACCTGTCGACGAGCAGGAAACTTATTTATTCATGTAAAAAGTGACCGAGCAGGAAAAGCGTTTTCACAGGTAACAAGAAAGAAACGTGGTTTTTCCTCTCACACTGGAACACGAGACCATCGTGTTCTGGCCGGGGGTCCGGGCACCCCGCTGTGCCCCGGCTCGGTCCGTCCTCTCCTGGAGGCCGAGGTTTTAAGTGCAACGTGTTTCACTCTCCAGAGTATTTAGCTCCTAAACACTTATGAGACTTAAATGTTGGRGAGCTGGCAGCGTCTGACAGGACCTGAGGAGACGCTGAGACCCAGCRGGGGGGTACCAGGCCCACAAACTGGCCTGGCTCAGAACCGTGACTCAGACCTTCAGGCTCAGGGGACTTACTGCTAACAGCTTCTTGGAATAAAGATGTGTTTTTGCCAAGTCGCTCCCAGGTTCGTTCAGATGAGCTCAGAAGTAGTTTCTGGTGTTGGACGTGTCCCCGCCGGTCCTCATCGTGCTTTTCTGTGTTTTTGTTTCCGTCCAGGAGATGCCCRGGCGCTGAGGGACGTGGGCAGAGTTCTGGTGCTGTACAGGCGGACCCCCATGCCGTACGCAGCCTACAGGCGCAAACGTAAAGACCCCAGTGACGAGGCGGCCGTGCAGCAGTACGCCGGCCTGGTGGGTCAGGACTGCGCCGAGAGGATCTTACTTTACCGCTCCTAAAATCAGAAACAACTCGTAGAAATGTCCTCCTCAGTCCGTGTGTCTCCTCCTGACAACACGCTGACCTCTCCACGGTTTTTATCAGCATCTGATGATCACTTTTATTTTATAATCGTCACAAATTATTTCACACTTTGTGCTGAAGGCGCCTCACCGCGCCGTGATGGCTGCAGACTCGTTGACGCAAAATTGCGAAGAAATATGTGTATTATCTTTGTGAGTTTTCAAAACCAGAACTTTTATGATTTAACCTGAGTACGAGTTTGAAATGAAGACGGATCCAGTTTTCAAACCATCAACTCGTCTCCAAGCTCCGCCCTCTGAGACGCTGGATTGAAGCTCTGACTCGTTTTATTTTAACCTGATTTGTTTTGAGTGTAATCGAAAAAATAAAAAATAAAAAAGATATTTAGAAGGAAAAACTTGCCTGTTTTATCCTTTCAGTGTGTATAATACAGAAGATGAGTCTGTAATCAGAAGGTCGCTGGTTCAACTCCTGGAACCAACCAGCCCGAGTARGGGTCTCTGCAGTACATGTGGGTGGAGACGGCCCTACTCGTGATTGGCGGAGGTTTTAATGTGGGCGGAGTTTACCTCAATCATGATTGATTGGATTGACATGTCTTATGGGTCAGTTTAAAACAGGCAGTAATAATAGTAAAAATATACGATTTATTGACTGTGAAGGTACAGTTTATAACAGAACAATGACTCAAATAAAAATTATTGTGAACTTGAAAACATAATTTGACTTAAAATTTCATGTGGCAAGCTTCTTCCTGTCCCAAATTACAACTGATATTCATATTCATATTGATTTTCARTGATCTTTTTGGAGACAGTTGGGGATGTTTTGACTGAGCCGTATTGTTACTCATGTCTCCACGTGTACAACGTTCAAATTTCATGCAGCTAGCAGCTTCTTTTCTCAAGTTATGACTAAAATTAATCTTAAAAAACATGTTGCTTCCTGCCTGACTCGACCAAGCTACTTCATGAGAGTTGGGCTGTCTCCGCCCACATCAAAACCTCCACCAATCACAAGTAGGGCTGTCTCCGCCCACATCAAGACCTCCACCAATCACAAGTACGGCAGTCTCCGCCCACATCAAGACCTCCACCAATCCCATCTCTGCCCACATCAAAACCTCCGCCAATCACAAATAGGGCTCCTCCCACATCAAAACCTCCACCAATAACAAGTAGGGCCATCTCCGCCCACATCAAGACCTCCACCAATCACAAGTAGGACCGTCTCCGCCCACATCAAAACCTCCGCCAATCACAAGTAGGGCCGTCTCCGCCCACATGAAAACCTCCACTAATCGCAAGTAGGGCTGTCTCCGCCCACATCAAAACCTCCACCAATCACAAGTAGGGCCGTCTCTTCCCACATCAAAACCTCCACCAATCACGTCTCCGCCCACATCAAAACCTCCACCAATCACAAGTAGGGCTGTCTCTTCCCACATCAAAACCTCCACCAATCACGTCTCCGCCCACATCAAAACCTCCACCAATCACGTCTCCGCCCACATCAAAACCTCCACCAATCACGTCTCCGCCCACATCAAAACCTCCACCAATCACAAATAGGGCTCCTCCCACATCAAAACCTCCACCAATCACAAGTAGGGCCATCTCCGCCCACAT
>NW_013952682.1:502179-504561 GCF_001266775.1 Austrofundulus limnaeus | reverse complement strand
CACTCAATTCTGAGGGAAAAAAGTATGGAATCATGAAAAACAGATAAACAAAAGACCGTTCAAAATACATCACTAGTATTTAGTTGCACCACCTTTGTCTTTTATAACAGCTGCAGTCTCTGAGTCATGGACTTGATGAGTGATAAACCATATTCTTCATCAGTTTGGTGCCAACTCTCTTTGATAGCGGTTACCAGATCAGCTTTGCAGGGCGGAGCTTCTTGTGGACCATTTTTTTCAATTTCCACCACAGGTTTTCAACAGCCTATATGCCACGGCCATTGATGACGTATTTCTGTTAAAATTCCAGCCACGCACTTCCCTTCCACTTCCTGGTTACTGCCTATGTTTTTAGCGTTAGCTGCTAGTCTGTGAAAAAGTCACAAAAGTTAAAGCATCTGTGAACTACTGGTATAAAATGTGAGTTCTGTTGTGTGTCGTTGTGTCCACTAACCAGCAGGTATGATAGAGTTGTTAGTTTTTATCTATTTTCCTGTTGATGAGGAGTAAAGGCGACAGCAGTGGATCATAGCCTTACAGGGAAGACTTCGTTATAAACGGTCAAAAACAAGTGAAGCAGGTCGATGATCAGCCTGAAGCTCTGCCTCTAAACTCATTTAGTAACTATTAGCTTTGTCTCTGGGGGGCACAGTGTCTCCCAGCATCTCCTGCATCCTGGTGGTAGTGGTGGGGTTGGGGAGTGGTGGTGGTGGTGGGGGGGGTGCTGTGACAGTGTGTTGAATCTGGGTGACAGGGCCCCCAGTGGGGCTGGCCTTTGGGAAATCCTCCGGTGAAAAGGCCTGCATTTAGGGTGCGATACACTTAATCCGTGACGGACCTGGACCACAAAGGATTCTGGCACTTCCTCCAGCCCGGGAGCTTCCGTTGGACCCGGGGGGGTTGGAGCAGCGTGGATGTCATTACAAACATGTCTGCCTTTAAACCAGATAAATGTAGATGTTCATCCAAACACTTTAGAGATAATTTAGGCAGAAACAAAAGCAGCTGGAGCACCTAGAAGAAAAGGTTTACTTTAATCAAATTATTTTATTTTAATGAAACCATTGCTTAATTCAAATATCTTGTCAGAAATTGTTTAAAATTGGACACCTAAAAACCATCTCACCCGGAGTGGCCCCTGGTGATTCGCCTCGTTCATCATGACCCACCTCTTACCAGTGACTCCAGCAGGGCCGGAGCTAGACTTTTTTTGCATGGGGTGGCCCAGATGTTTTTTAGTGGGGTTCATACAAATAAATAAAACCACTTTGGATATAAAAATTCAAGATAGCCACCGCAGCTAACTTCAAATAGCTCCAATTCAGCTGTTTTAAGAAATTTTGAGCTGAAATGTGTGAACATACATAAGAATGATCCAAAAAAGATAACTGCTAATGCCAATGCTAATTGCACAAAAGGCTATAATTGAGCCTTTTTTAAAGACACGGCTGAAAATTAGCGACGTAGTCACWGAGAAACARTCTTTTACAATCTGGTTTCAAATACAAAATCCAAGATGGCCGTTAAAGCTGATTTCAAACAGCTACAATTCAGCTAATTTTATAAATACTGAGCTGAAATTTGGTGTGGTGGTAGCCAAAAGTAATCCCTATGATGTGCTAAAAGCTAACACAGCTAGCAAAAAAAAAAAAAAACATTCCTCATTAAATGCCCATCTATGAAATGCCACATGCAAACTCCACCCCACTTGTCAATCATTTGTGGGCTGGCACCTGAGGTGTCCAATCAGGCGTGTAATTAAATAATCAGTCTTAATTAATAAACAGTCTTAATCACAGTGTGAAAATAAACTGATTGAACGTTATTTATAAAATATTCATTTCAGTCATCAATATATGGAATGTATTTAAGACTCAGAAGAAATGAACAAGTTTTCTTTTAATCTGACGTCAGTCATCGTTGAGCCTTAAAGATTTTTTGTGGAGTAACAGAGTTAAAATATATGTAAGTGTATTTTGTCAAAATATAAAAAAATTAATATCTCATCTACGGGTCGGATCAATGATCTTAAATAGTCTTTAAGAATTTTTTTGAAGACATTTTTCAAGCATAAAAGTTTACATTTTTTATATTTTCCCTGAGAGTTAGCAAAGCTTTTTTCTTTCCATCTCGTAAATCTGAATATCCAAAATTTTTTATATCTTCTCTTTAAAATGACACAAAAAATATTGGAATAAACTAATGATGTGGAGTAAAATGTGGGTTTATGAGGTCTGAAAATGACTGTGTTCTGTTTTTCTTCACGGCGTCCTAACTTTTTGGGAGTTGTGGTTGTAAATTAGCTCTGTAATTGTAGAACAAAAGTCCAAACAAAGGCCAGCAGGAGTAAACACACACACACACACACACACACACACACAC
>NW_013952682.1:499688-501487 GCF_001266775.1 Austrofundulus limnaeus | reverse complement strand
CACAGTAATATAATTGTGGATTTTTCCTGAGAAAATCTTTCATTTATCTGGACTAACAGAAGGTTCAGAACTGATTATAARACAGAAATGTTAATTAATCCTCATAAATGTTTTGCAGTGATTTCTCTTAGAGTCTATCAGAAGAAAGCTGAAGAAAGGTTATCATCCTGTTGTGAACAGCCATGGAATTTTAACCTTGGGCTGGCGCCCTGGCAAATCTTATCTTTCTTTCTCTGACTCATCTCTAAGCCTGAGGGCGGAACCAAAGTTTGTCTGTTTCTTTTACTAACCCGGACATCTTTGAGTTGACACACTCTTCTTCCTGAYTCCAACTAGGAAGAAAGCTGAGTTCTCTCTCCGGAGAGAATCAGTTTGGCTTTTGAGTCTTAACCCATGAGCTAACTAGGGAAGACTTAACGGCCGGGGCCCGGCACGCCAGCCGGCTGTCCCACCCGAGGCTTCAAGCCTCCCAAGTGTGTTTTTACCTCCCGTGGGGAGATTTTATTTTGAAAGAAGGAACCGGATGTCAGCTTGAATCTTTCTGGCTTGGACTGAAACAGATGAAAAGTTACCTGAAAAAACACCTACTCTCCAAGGAACAGTAAGCGAGCTGATAAAAAGTTCCCTGACTGATCGGAGGTGAGACAGTGCCTACCCAGGGGTGCCTTAAGAAGACATCACCAGGTAAAACTGACGTGTTCGGGGTGACGTGTCATGTGGAAATCTAAGCGCAGAAGGGACGTGCTGATCCGGTTGACCACACTTTGTTAAAGTAAAATTAGTAAAAATACTAACCTTACTTTCCTCCTTTTCTTGTTCTTATTTGCCAAAACTTAAGCTGAAAGTGCCAGTAAAATTGTTTGGTTGTTATCAGAACTGACGTTTTACTGTTCTATATAAGTAATCTGAGTTGATGTGAATTGAAATTCGGATGCAGGTTTTATCTTATTTAACTCTGACGCTTGTTATAGGAATAACCACAATTTAGTGTAACTTATGATCTGTTCAGTTTGTGTAAATAAATGATTGCATARTCTTTTATGAATCAACTTGAACTCGTCTGAACGTTCACTTATTGTGTCACTTTTCACTTCGCACAGTCAAGATATTAAAGTAATGAGAAATACCTTGGTAAAAGTTTCCTCATAACCTTGTGTATGAGAGATGTGTGAAAAGCTTAATTCACCTTAAGCCCACCTTCTACAGTATTATCCTGCCAACATTTTTGAGTCTGAACAGAAACATGAAAAAGTCACAATTTAATTTACTACTTGTTGAATTCTGTTATTTATCCTGGAACAATTTTTGTTAAAGAGTTTTAACTTCCTTCCTGTCTGTTGTCAGCCCACGGTGGGGAGACAGACACGTACTACGTCAGTGTTGGACACGTCTTCCTGCTGCGCTGCCCTCCTGCTGACCTGCAGTCTGACGTGATGTGGAGCAGAGGGGACGGAACCAATGAGACCCTCCCCACGGGAGTGGAGGTCAGAGATGGGTCGTTGTGGTTCCTACCTGTACAGGTGTCTCATCAGGGAGTCTATCTCTGTAGGACAAGGTGAGAAAACTAAACTCAGAATCTCATGTTACAGAATGACAAGGAGTGAATTTATCTTGACTTTATTCCAGCTGGTACGGGACAAGCTTAATGTGTGTGATCCAATCGTTTGTTGTAAACAAAGGTTTCCACTGCTTTGTGTGTTGTTTTTGTTTATTTCAGTTTTTACTGTCTCCTGTTAAGTAAATACCATATTTATTAGTGTATAATACGATCTCATGTATAATACGATCTCATGTATAAT